>NC_052150.1:186544962-186790509 GCF_902713615.1 Scyliorhinus canicula | reverse complement strand
GTGACGAGAGGGGGGGTGACGAGAGGGGGGGTGACGAGAGGGGGGGTGAAGAGAGGGGGGGTGAAGAGAGGGGGGGTGAAGAGAGGGGGGGTGAAGAGAGGGGGGGTGAAGAGAGGGGGGTGAAGAGAGGGGGGGTGAAGAGAGGGGGGGTGAAGAGAGGGGGGGGTGAAGAGAGGGGGGGGTGAAGAGAGGGGGGGGTGAAGAGAGGGGGGGGGTGAAGAGAGGGGGGGGTGAAGAGAGGGGGGGTGAAGAGAGGGGGGTGAAGAGAGGGGGGGTGAAGAGAGGGGGGTGAAGAGAGGGGGGGTGAAGAGAGGGGGGTGAAGAGAGGGGGGTGAAGGGGGGGGTGAAGAGGGGGGGTGAAGAGGGGGGGTGAAGAGGGGGGGTGAAGAGAGGGGGGGGGTGACGAGAGGGGGGGGTGACGAGAGGGGGGGGTGACGAGAGGGGGGGTGACGAGAGGGGGGGTGACGAGAGGGGGGGGGGTGACGAGAGGGGGGGTGAGAGAGGGGGGTGAGAGAGGGGGGTGAAGAGAGGGGGGTGAAGAGAGGGGGGTGAAGAGAGGGGGGTGAGGAGAGGGGGGTGAGGAGAGGGGGGCGAGGAGAGGGGGGGTGGTGGTGAGAAAGAGGGGTGGTGAGAGAGAGGAATAAACTCGGGGGGGGGGGGGGGGGCATGCAAGATGTTTTAGGCAGGAGTCAATAATAGCAGCAAGAGGATACTTGTACCAAATGAAGAGAGCGAGAAAAAAAGCTCGTGGTTTAAAAAGCGTCAAGAGATTGAATGAGACAAAGAGTGGACCACAAACAATGACAGTGAAAACGATGAATTAGAGATTGTAAATTGAACACAAGAGGAAGTGACAGGAAGAAAATATTCATGACTTTTGTCTGGGAGCAATGCTGCGGAAAATCAGCTGGGATCATTTTTTTTAAAATGCACTTAAACATTTTGAACATTTAGAAAAAAGTCCTGTTTGATCCAACACATTGAGATCATTTTGGTTCAGCCTCGGCATATATTAGAAACTGTTTTTTTTCTGGTGGGGAGGAGGGGGGGGGGGGGGGGCAATAAAGAAAGAGGCAAGTGGAGGGAAAATGGACCAAGTTAAAAGAGCTCAATATCCAAACAGATGGTGTTCTAGAGAATTTGGTCTCACGTAAATAAGCTGTGAACAATAGAAACATATCCTGTAGATTCGACAGCTGCAAGAACCGAATTCAGGTCCATCAGAAATGTAGGCATCTCCTCCCCTCAAAGCTGCATCTTCAACGACACTCAAATCGCTAGAGGCGAAGCATGCGGGGCCAACAAATAAAAACAAAAGCTCACAAACACCACCAGACTTACCACTCACAGAGAAAGTACTCGGGAAGGAGCGTGTCAAAGCAATGGGCGATGCAGGGAAAGCAGACACAAATGTGCAAAAGTGTATGTGGCTGCAGCGAAGTCCATTCCTATCCTGGGGGAATACAGAGCAAAGTACCACAGGGGAATATTATCAGCCTGAAGTTGTAACACACACACAGCTCTGTCTGTAGAATATAACCCCTAAAACAGTCACAAATGCCCGTTGCACTGACTATAAAAGTGATTATACCACACTCTGGCTTATTTGCATCCCGTGCAGGCGTATCACATGTAACATATAAAGATTTTGTTGTTAAAGGAATAAAATTAAAAACAAAACTTCTTGAGGGGGAAAAAAAAACCCTACCTTCCGGTTACAGCCCAATGTTGGAGGGGGTTCTTCGCGGCAATTACTGACGGGTTTGGAGGCAGCGGCTTCGCTCTGTCGTCGTCAGCATCACCATCTGCATCATCTTTCCCGTGTGTTTAATGAAAAAGACACATTTCGCTCAACAGCCAGAAATAATAATGTGTCCAAAACCAAAACGAATTGGAAAAGGAGAGAACTGTCAAACGAGAGGAGAGGGAAGCGGTGCAACAATGTGTCGCCTGCAGGCGAACTTGCGGCTGGAGAGAGGCGCGAGCGCGCGGCGGCTTTTGCAACTTGTCCCCGGGAAAGATACTTCTGCTGATCCTCAGTGTAACCCTGCACAAAGCACTTCACTCATTCTCCTCTAACTTCCGCTACTCCCAACACAGGGGTGGGGGGAGAATATACAAACTCATTACATCGACCTCACAATAAAACCAAGTCAACACTCCCTCTTAAAAAAAAATGTGAAACATGTACAAAAATCCTTCACTTCTTTCGGTGTTGCCGGACCTATGGTCCAAGTTTAAGCACGCCGGGTTGTCATTTGTAATTTAATGCCCTTTTTTTTTCAAAAGTAGGTAAATTGAAGCCGGTGACGAACCGACACTTCCGGACGACGTTGTCTGTCCACCCCCCCCCCCCCCCCCGGCGGCTGAGGGTGTGTATTTATGTACGTGAGCGATTGTTGATCCGTCAGCAATGTGTTTATTTTTTAATCATTTGCAAACAAAACGCATTTCGAAGCTGAGGTGTCGTGCCGAGAACATCGAGATAAATGTAACGTTTTTGATACTTCCCCACACGACACCGGTTTGAAACAAATTATGGACTGTTTTTTTGTTTTTCAAAGTTTTCGCGGCGACTCTGCATTCTTTCGTTGCTGACTGACTGGCCTGGAGACTGATATGTATGTGACTTATGCCCACACGAGTTCCAGCAGGAGGTGCTCAAAGCAGGCGTTTCCTTGACTTGGAGGATGCAAAAATACCTCTCTCTGAGGAGGAGGCCTGGAAACTCTCTCAGACCTTCCTCCAAAGGAGTCTTGAAACAAACTGGAGTCTATTTGATTGGAGCTGATTTTAGGAGATTTTGTTGGTGTGTTGCGAGTAATCTATACGTTAATGTATTCATTTTAAAGTATCAGTACTTGGGGCCCAAACTCCATCTCATGATTGCTCCCCTGACCAGATCACCCTGCAATTCAAAAGGTGCAAGTCAGGAGTGTGTTGTAATACTCTCCACTTTGCCATGGTTAGGGCAGCTCCAATAGTCAGTAAGCTCGACAACATCCAGGACAAAGCAGCTCGCTCAATTGCCTGCCCATCCACAAATGTTTGTTCCGAACTCAGTGGCAGCAGTGAATGAACCAGGGCCGGCTCAAGGTACTGGCAACTCGGGCAGTCGCCCGGGGTGCCATGTGCTAGGGGGCGCCATCAAGGAGTGCGGGTCCCGCGCATGTGCAGTTGGGCCGGTACCAACCAGCGCATGCGCGGTGGCCGCCCTCCCTCAGGCCGCCCCGCACAAACATGGCGGATGGATCCAGGCTCGCCGGTGGTCACTCCGGCCCCCCCCCCCCCTCGGGCCCCCTCCGGCCTCCCCCCTCCATCCCGCCCCCCCTCCGGCCGCCCCCGGCCCGCCCGAAGGGCGCCAAAGTTCAGCTTGCCCGGGGCGCCAGCAACCCTAGAGCCGGCGCTGGAATGAACCATCTCCAAAATGCACAGCAGGAACTCACCAAGACTCCTTAGGCAGCGCCTTGCAAACCCACAGGCAGCAGCCACATGTAAATATCGTACCTGCAAGTTTCCCTCCAAGTTACTCAGTGTCCTGACTTGGAAATATATTGTCATTCCTTCACTGTCGCTGGGTCAAAATCCTGGAACTCCCTAGCTAACAGCACTGTGGGAATACCATCAGCACAGGGGTAGCAGCGGTTCAAGAAGGCAGCTGGCCATCATCTTCTGAAGGGCAATAAATGCTCGTCTAGCCAGCAAGTCCACGTTCTGTAAATTAATTTGAAAAAAAGACCATTAAGGCTACAAATTGGGAAAATAATTAACGTAACTGCAAATGCTGTCTGGGCCCCAAATGTACACAATTGTGTCCTCAGAAGGTCTGTAGACATTAGTACTCACAGTGGAATCAAGTGGGTAATCTGAGTGGATCAAGTGCTCAGAATTGGCAGGAAGCATAAAGCTGAGAACTAGGTGCCAACGCTATTTGGTCAACTCCTTTTAGGACCTGGAAAACCGCCAACTCCATGTAGCATTCTTTCAATTTGAATTTTCCTCCAGCCTTTTAAAATATTTTTTCCTCAACATTTTAACTTAAAGCACATGAATAAACATCAAGTCAAATGTTGAGTTCAACATCCAACCAAGAAACTAAAGAAAAATCATCTCCTGAAGTGTTGTTTTTAACTTGATGGTCAAGTGAACACACTTGGGCCATACTGAAAATTTAAAATATTGGGGTAACATGGATTGCCTCATTGAGATGTCAGCAGTTATTGAGAATAAAAGCAGTTCTTGAATATTTGTTCTTGACAAAAATATTAGAATTTTGTGGCAAAAACATAATTTATAAACCGCAGAAGATATCAGCTCCTGTAAAATGTCCTTTTTAGAATACATTTTGCAAGAAAATACTTTTCAGTATTTCATTAACATCTTTGATTTACCAATGTTATTGTTACATCCCCAAAGGGGTCAGAACCTACATTACATCAGACTCCCCTCTTACACCTTGGAATATGAAATCCCCAGGTGGTTAGGGGGCGGAACTTCTTCCCAATTGGAGGAACACCAACATAAACACTGACCTGGGAGCGGGTCAGGGAAGAAGACCCTGAGGGGAATGGAGTAGAGAGTTATTGTATTGTGGAGTAGTAGAATTAACCTTGTTGTACCCTGTTTATCTGGCTACGTGTGGAGTCCTTGCCTTCAGTTACAACAGTTATTGGTTTGTTTGGTATTGGCAACCCATTATTTTTATTGAGTTTGTTTAAATTTTGGATGTATACCTGGTTCCATTTTTAATAAGGACACAGAGAATCCACACTGAGTAAAATATGAACAAAGTTTTATTTACACAAACGAGACGTACACTATCCGGTAGACCCCTGTGGTTGGTGCCTTATTGGCTGACCTTTTATACATCGGTTAATTGGTTACCCTGCCCCTAGCAGGGGAGCTTGTACTCCGCAAGGAGCACGGGGAAGATAAGTATTTCCACCCCGTAGTTCCATGCGGGATATTACTTCATTCCTATCTTTTTATAAACTTAGGGGTACCCAATTGTATTTTTCCAATTAAGGGGCAATTTAGTGTGGCCAATCCACCTATCCTGCATATCTTTGGGTTGTGGGGGTGAGACCCACGCAGATACGGGGAGAATGTGAAAACTCCTCATGGGCAGTGACCCGGGGCCAGAATCGAACCCGGGCCTTCGGTGCTGTGAGGCAACAGTGCTAACCACTGTGCCACCATGCCGGCCCCATCATTCCGATCTAAGTAAGAGTCATATGGAGCCAAAAGGTAAACTCTGTTTCTCACTCCACAGATGCTGCCCGACCTGCTGAGTTTTATGCAGCATTTTCTGTTTTTATTTCAGATGTCCAGCATCCACAGTATATTGCTTTTATTCAGTCCTATCTTTTTCTATTCATTTATAGGATGTAGGGAATGCTGGCTAGGACAATATTTATTGCCCAGCCTTAATTGCCATTGAGAAGGTGGTGGTGAGCTGCCTCCCTTGAACCGCTGCAGTCCTTGTGGTGTAGGTACACCCACAGTGCTGATAGGGAAGGAGTTCCAGGATTTTGACTCAGCAACAGTGAAGAAACATTTTTTCAAGGCAGGATGGTGAGTGACCTGGAGGGAACCCTCCAGGTGGTGGGGTTCCCATGTGTCTAATGCCCTTGTCCTTCTAGATGGTAGCGCTCGTGAGTTTGGAAGGTGCTGGCTAGGTTTGGTGAGTTCCTACAGTGCACCTTGTAGATGGTACACACTGCTGCCACTGTTCAATCCAGTTATTATGAGGGAACTCGAGCAGTGGATTCTCTTACTGCTAAAGAACTGCTAACTCTGGAGTGTCACAAGGATCTGTCCTTGGGACCTCCTATTTTTGTTTACCATGCTGCCCTTTGGTGATATCATTTGAAAACACAACTTCAGAGTGCAAGTACACTGATGGCACCTAGCTGAGTCCTGAGCTCTGGAATTCCTTCATTAAATCTCTCTCTTCTGCTGAAGGTGCTCCTTAAAACGGGCCCGTTAACCACACTATTAGTCACCCTATCTCTTTGTAATGCTCTCTGTCACCTTTTGCCTGAATTCTGGTGGGAAGCATATTTTAAAGGTGCTAAAGAAATGCAAGTAGTTGTTGATGTTGACTCTTTTTGCTGTTGTTCCTCCCATTCCTTTCTGAAGACACCAACTTGTGCTCTGGGTACAGTTATCTGATTGCCGGAAATGTTCCAAAACCATGCCCAAGTTGTCATTTGGGGTCTTGGACTGTACCACCACATTTCAACTATAGGGAACTTCAAAACTGAGCTATTCTCATCCAAGATCCACCTTTTTAATCGGAAATTAGCCAGTAGTAACCATGAGCAGAAACCATGGCTGACTCGATTCCTTCTTTGCTTTTGGAATTTAAGTTGGCTGCAGCAGTCCCACTGCTTCACTTGAAACCAGCACAGACAAGGGATCAAACTTTGGAAAATCCTGATCTGTACGTTTCAACAGTATGATGTGTAGTTCAACTACTTTGCAAATGGCTACTTGAAATGAATGGCAAGAGTTCTTCCCTATTGCACTCAACGAATGACGTTATAATGTAGATAGCCAGGCTGTGAAGTATAGAATTGGAGTCTAATCTTTCATTCTACAAGCTTTTATTTACAGAGTCACATTGAAAGCATGTGCCTCCTAACCCAGCAACCACAGTTTCAGTCTTTCCTATATATTGTTGTTGTAAAACCCATCTGGTTCACTAATGTCCTTTAGGGAAGGAAATCTGCTGAACTGGCCAACATGTGACTCCAGATCCACAGTGATGTGAGTGACTCTTGATGGCTTACTAGGCCATTTCAGAGAGCAGTTCAGTCGAAGGACATTTGGGGATGGGCAAGAAATGTTGGCCTTGTTGATAATATCCACATCCCATCAAATAAGAAAAAATATGTAGAGGAGCTCAAGGAAATCCCCAATTAATGCCCAACCTTGAATAAAATTAAATACTCAATAAATAATGAACATATGAAAGTGGATATTAACTGCCTCTGGGGGTGGAGTTAAAATCCAAATGATTGACTTACTGCTCCGTTCCTACTCTGCAGCCAATTTCTCGAAGCCTTTCATTGCACAGCCCTGGTGCCCACCTGAAATGGACAGGGGTAACAGGAATCCCTGCTCTTCTTATGACATATAGTGCAAAGTATGCCTCTTAGGTGTTCCACTAAGAGAAACCAGACAGACGGAACAAAGAACAATGTGGGTTCCTCCCACAAGTCCCGAAAGATGTGCTGTTAGGTAATGTGGACATTCTGAATTCTCCCTCTGTGTACCTGAACAGGCGCCGGAATGTGGCGACTAGGAGATTTTCACAGTAACTTTATTGCAGTGTTAAGATTATTATTATTGCCGATATCACAGCCCAACCATCTCTATCTACGATACACCTCTCTGCCAGTCTAGTCGGCTTCTAAACCAGTAAGTGTTGCACCAGTCCAGTGCAGGGCCCTTCCCACTGAAATGGCCAGTCATTTGATAGTTAAAATACTCCCTATGATAACGTGGAACTTCACAGGGCAGGATTATTCCTGCAGGCTCAGGACAACACCATCAAGCTCAAATGGGATCAGAAGTCTGCATTGTGTGGGGAACGGTCGTTCATCTCCGATTCTGAATTTGCCATTAATGGCCTGAGTGCAGGCTCACTGTCCAATTAAGGATGGGTTGGTGTGATATTGAAGCTGGAGGGCCAATAAGAGTCCTTCAGTTTGGAAGCAGCAGCAGAATATCCTGAGAGGTAAGTTGAGATGGATTGAATCTTAAATTTAAAAGGAACGTCTTAGCAGCTGGGCCACCAGTGTGGAGGGTGAAGCCCTCCACAGGATGGCCTGCGCTGTAGTTGAAACCAGATGGGCAGGGAGGGCCTCTAAGCCTGTCTGGAACACTGCCCACCCCCGGTCAGTTGGAGGGCACCGCCAGGATCTGTCCTGTACCCAAGCACCATTTGGGATCAGGCCCTCAACTGGAAATTCCCAGTTGACCTCAGACAATGGGTCTTAAATAGCTATTAACTAACAGAATTTGCTATCTGGTGCCTCCCCCTACCCACCCACACCTCCACCTACCCACCCCCACCTCCCATCAGCACCTTGACTGAAACTCTTTTAAGGTCTAAAAATGCAGCCCTCGGGTATATAATTGGTGTACCATTGATCAACATTCAGAGTAAATATTTGGCTGTTCAGCTCTCTCAATTCAACATGGAGTGAAATTAATTTGGTTCATCCTGCCTGTATTATATCACTCTAAATAATATCAGATATACAACAGCTTCCAAATTCGTGTCTGTCATGGGAAAGCAGAACTATTGAATCTAATAAAAAGATTGGGGAAGTAACATTTTCATTCAGTTGAAGTATTTTTCAGCACAAGATCATTGAGAAATGCATTATGTACACTCCCTATGTTAAAAATAGTAGAAAGCTATGAATTATTTCTCAAATATGAGTGCCAACATAAAATCTACTAATGAGAATGCAACAAAGATCAACGACCAGACTTCCCGTGTGCAAAAGCAAAAATTGCTGATGATCTTCCTATCATTAGCTACATCAGCATCACTTCCAGACAACTAAGACATATTAGGGCAACACATGTTTTTCATTTAGTTATTTATTTCCCATAATCAAAAACATGAAACTGGAATAGCAGCTTCTCCATCAACTGGCTTTTAGTGTTTGTTTTTGGAGTTTGTTGTTTCTAATTTCATATGTAACATTGTTTGGTTTCCTTGTTCAACTATTTTCTTCCTTGACCTGTGGCCCGTAACTTCCTCAGAGTGGCAATCACTGGCGGATTGCCACTCTTGACGAACTTACCCATGTCGAAATTGCAAAGCCCCTGTCTCGCCCAACCTTCCTCACTCACATTGGGCAAGACAAGCAGCGAAGTGCATCACCGACTGCCTCAGTGTCGAGTAACTGGGGCACAGAAAGGTCAGAAAAGCTCCCTTTTTACGGCACCAGATGCTGTAAAGGACAATTTAAAGGGAGAAAATTAAATTTCAAAGATAAGTGGTACAGACAATGGCAGGGCGGGGGGAGTGGGAAACATTGATGGGGGGAGAGGGGAGGAAATTGAGAGGGGTGGGGGTGGTTGCGGGTGGAGACTGGGAAGGATGGGTGGGGGGTGGTTGCGGGTGGCGACTGGGAAGGATGGGTGGGGGGTGGTTGCAGGTGGAGACTGGGAAGGATGGGTGGGGGTTGGGGCGTGTTGGACCGGGTAGGGGAGATGGACAGGAGTTCCGGTCAGGTGGGGGATCCACAGGTGGGCAAGTGTGCGCAGAGTTGTCTTGTGTGAGGCTGGGTCTCAGTGTTTAAAAAGTTACTCTGGATGTTAGAACTGATTTTTTTCCTTCTAGCTCTTTCAGAGCAACTATCAGGGTAAAACTGGTAGAACCATCTGAAGTTAGCAATTTAAATCAATACTGTCAGATGATTCCCAGCCCAGCGAAATTGTCCAGAGGAAGTTAGCACTTCTGGGCAATTGTCAGGTAAACCCTAACGTGGAAATGTCTGAGGGATTCCTTAGCGCATCATTGGGGTACTCCCTAAATGCGACACTGGGGAACCAGGATGTTATGCGCCACTGAGTCAGGTTTGGATATAAAGGTGCTGATGCGCCTCCGGTACCTCACTTAATTGACCATTTTCATTGTAAGTGTTTTGTGAGGGCCACGAAGAATCCAGCACAAGTTTGTAGAATAGAAAGAAATAAAATTTATTTACATTTACATTATATATATGCAGCAGCAGTACACTCTCGCTGCTCACTCCTGTCAAGCTGGTTCCCTACTGGCCAGCTCTATTTATGCAGGGACTCCGCTAATGATTTCTCCACCCCCCTCATAGGGGAAGCTCATATCCCTAAGGATTGTGGGATTGCCATTGGTCCCTAGCCAGTGGTAAGCAGGCAGGTTCTCACAAAGTGCTATTAGACTAGATTGCAAAGTTCAAGCTTTCTTTCACCTGATATCCGTGCACATAGTTTCCATCAGAGGCCATTGGTAATTGGTTAAGAATGGATACACCAACAGATTTTTGCCTTCCCTCACCCTAGAAAGTTGAGGGCAAGTGTAGCTCTTCCCAATTTTGCTCTGGTTAAGATCAAGCAATTCATTGCAGGCCTTTTTGCTACATCGTAAGTAAGATAGATAGAAACACTGGTAAGGGACCATTTCATTGAGTCCCTTGTCTTATCATTTACTTTAGATGCAGAGTAAGAGAAAATATTTCCTGAATACTTGACTACGCACATCGTGTGCTCATAGGATGCAAGGTTCTACTGATAGCAATCAACTGAGGTACTTTTTGTTCAAAATTATCTTTGATGTTTCTAGAAAAGACATTTTAAAATACATATGAAAAATAAAAGACTTGTATCTAGTTTGCACATATGAGTATTACACGTTAGGACACAAGGGGCTGGTTTAGCTCACTCAGCTAAATCGCTGGCTTTTAAAGCAGGCCAGCAGCACGGTTTGATTCCCGTACCAGCCTCCCCGGACAGGCGCCAGAATGTGGCTACTAGGGGCTTTTCACAGTAACTTCATTGAAGCCTACTCGTGACAATAAGCGATTTTCATTTTTTCATTTCATTTAACAAGCCTGCGTCGTTGAGTTTGCAAGCAGGAGGCCTGTAAATTTCCCTCGTGGCCATAAGAAGACAAAAAGAAAGATAACAGGAGTTGGCCATTCAGCCCCTCGAACCTGCTCTGCCATTCAACAGGATTATGGCTGATCCAGCATTCCTCACGTCTATGTTCCTGCCCTTTCCCCGTAACCCTTGATATCCTCGATTCCCTCAAGAATCTACCTATCTTCCCACCACCATCCTGCCCACCCATGACCCATCAGCAATTTTAGATAGGTTAGGTGATGTCTAAGGTGGCCCACCTGACATCACTCCAATTGAGTGCCTTCACCACACCCCCACCATTTGGTGCTGCCTTCTCACCTGGCCATCAGGAACCTCACCTGCCTCTCCACTACATTCTTGTGCTTGGCTTCCCTTCCCTGCTGCAAGAAGCTAAACTTACCTATGACCTGGGATGCCGCCACCTTGACTGGTAGGACTGGTTCATAGTCCCAGCAGTGACCTCTGCTTTCAGATAAAATGATCTTCCTATCAGTAAATACATCAGCATCACTTCTCAATAAGTAAGAAGACACTTTAGGGCAACATATGTTTTTAATTTAGTTATTTATTTCCCATTTCAAAAACATGAAACTCGAATAGCAGTTTCTCCATCAACTCGCTTTTATCATCATAGAATCCCCACAGTGCAGAAGGAGACTATTCAGCCCATCAAATCTGTACCGACCCTCTGAAAGAGCACCCTACCTAGGCCCACTCCCCCACCCGAATGCCCTAACTCCACCTAACCTTTGACACCAAGGGGCAATTTAGCATAGCCAATCCACCTAACTTGCACATCTTTAGTCTGTGGGAGGAAACGGGAGGAAACCCACGCAGACTCGGGAAGAGTGTGCAAATTCCACACAGACAGTCACCCAAGGCTGGAAATGAACCCTGGTCACTGGTGCTTTGAGGCTAATCACTGCATCACCGCACCGTCCATGCAAACGGGTCCTGCAAATTTCCAAATTTATTGTGCAAATTTAGTGTTTGCTTTTGGAGTTTGTTGTTTTAAATTTCACATGTAGCATTATGTGGTTTATTTATTCAACAATTTTTTTTCCCTATTTTCCAATCAGGTTGGTTGATCATTCTCTAAGACAGGACCTTTGCCCGAGTGAGGGGCGGAAGTCTTGCCTCCAGCCAGTTAATGTTCCTTGGACCATTAAATGGCTGAGGGGCAGCCATGCCGTCTCTTCTGTACCGAGGTGAGAATCCTGCCACCTGTTGAATTCTACCCATGTGTCACTATTGATATGCAAATTGTATGTCACACTTGCTGCTGTTTGGCTCAAATTTCACATTACCAAATCATCAACAAAGTACACCTGAGCTCAGTTGGCTGGTTCATGATGGGGAGCAACGCCAGCAGCCTGGGTTCAACTCCCGTACTGGCTGAGGTTACTCATGAAGGCCCCGCCTTCTCAACCTTGCCCCTTGCCTGAGGTGAGGTGACCCTCAGGTTAAATCACCGCCAGTCAGCTCTCTCTCTCAAAGGGAAGAGCAGCCTATGGTCCCTTGGGACAATGGCGACTTTCATACCTTAACAGGTAACTGAAAATGGATTCAAGTGGATAGATAAATTAACAAAAATAACCTGTAAACAATGAAAAGAGAGGCTGTTAAGGCTGGGATTGTTCTCCTTGGAGCAGAGAAGGCTGAGGGGGGACCTGATCGAGGTGTACAAAATTATGAGGGACATAGAGTAGCGACGAAGGAACTTTTCCCCTTAGTAGAGGACCAACAATGGGGGGGGGGGGGCAGAGATTTTGAAGGGATTTGAGGAAAAGCCTTTTCAACCAGAGGGTGTTGGGAATCTGGAACTCACTGCCTGAAAGGGTGGTAGAGGCGGGAAACCTCAGAATACTTGAGAAGCATTTAGATGAGCACGTGAAACGTTATAGCATGCAAGGCTACGGACAAAGTGCTAGAAAATGAGATTAAAATAGTTAACTACTTGATGGCCATCGCAGATACGATGGGCCGAAGAGCCACTTTCTGTGCCATAAAACTATGTGCGCGATTCAATGGGGGAAAAAATCAATGTCCGGTTTGGACACTTTTAGCGGGATGATTTTCGGTAGCTGCAGCACTTTGCTGTTTTTTGTCGACTTTGGGGAGTTTCTGTCTACCAAAGCCACATTTGAGTCACTTCCTGCCAGCAAACCCAGCAAGAAAGGTTGCTCGCAGATTGGGGTGCCATTTTGTCTAGCTGCCGCAATCTCAATCCCCCCGACCCCGTCCCCCGTTTTTGACCTCAACCCCTCCCACCCACCAACCTCGTCGAGGCCCCAGGGAACATCCCTACCCCACCCCTCCATTTGGCACCCTAACACTGGCACCCTGACTGACCTTGCCACCCTGCCATGTCCCCGATCGTCCGTGGGTCTCGAGGAGACACCCCGAATCCCACAAACACATATTTGATTGAGCCTAATGGTTCATTTAAATATGTTAATCTCTGTCACACCCAATGAGGGTGAGATCCAGGTCGCGATGTTTCGCGTCTCCTCCACTACCTTCAGCGCCTCCCCTTGCGCCCACACCTCCGCCACTGCCGTCGTCGCCGGGGGAATCGCCTCCTCCACCAGCACACTCAAAACCTCCCTCATCTCCTTCCTCATCGCCTCCAAGTGTTTTGTAAACTGCCTAGCGTTTTGAAGGATATGGGGGGGATCTCGTTGAAACTTACAGAATACTGAGAGGCCTAGATAGAGTGGTCGAGGAGAAGATGCTTCCAGTAACAGGACAGACAAGAACCCGAGGGCATAGCGTCAGGCTGAAGGGACGATCTTTTAAAACTGAAATGAGGAGGAATTTCTTCAGCCAGAGGGTGGTGAATCTATGGAACTCATTGCTGTAGTAGGCTGTGGAGGCCAAATCACTGAATGTCTTTAAGACAGATAGATAGGTTCTTGATTAATAAGGGGATCAGGGGTTAAGGGGAGTAGGCAGGAGAATGGGGATGAGAAAAATATCAGTCATGATCGAATGGCGGATCCAATGGGCCGAACGGCTTAATTCTGCTCCTTTATTAGTCTTTATTGAGCTGACCAATCTAAATGATCGTCACAGTAATTTTCAAAAGGTATGAGTAATTTATTGGTTACCATTCTCCATTTTGCATAAGTAGTTGCTTCCAAGAGGGTGCAGACTGTAAAGATGAAGGGTACAGACTGTAAAGATGACAATCCTCCCTAGATTTCTGTTTGTTTTTCAGTGCCTGCCGATCTTTGTCCCACAGTCCTTCTTCAAAAGAGTTAACAGGATGATCATGAGCTTTGTCTGGGCGGGAAAATCCCTGCGGTTGAAGAAGACGATGCTGGAGAGGAACCGCAGCGAGGGAGGGCTGGCTTTGCCGAGTCTGATTAATTATTACTGGGCGGCCAACATCGCGATGATAAGGAAGTGGATGGTGGGTATGGGGTCTATCTGGGAGCGGGTGGAGGCGGCTTCGTGCAGGGGCTCCAGCTTGGCAGCCCTGGTCATGGCTCCTCTACCGCTGCCGCCGGCCAGGTACTCCATCAGCCCGGTAGTGGTGGCGACCCTGCGGATATGGGGCCAGTGGAGGAGGCATGTAGGGGAGACGGGGACGTCGGTTTGGGCGCCAATCTGCGACAACCATCGGTTTGCCCCCGGGAGTCTGGATGGGGGGTTTCGAGTATGGCGGTGGGTGGGGGTGGGAAGGGTGGGCGATATGTTCCTGGAAGGGAGCTTTGCAAGTTTGAGGAGCTTGGAGGAGAAATTTGGGCTGGTAAGGGGAAATGATTTTAGGTACCTACAGTTGCGGGACTTTGTTCGTAGATAGGTCCCATCTTTCCCACGCCTCCCGCCAATGGGGATCCAAGACAGAATAGTCTCTAGGGGGGAAGAAGGGGAGGGTAGAGTCTCTGATATTTATACGGTGCTCATGAGGGAGGAAGGGTCCCAGACGGAGGAACTGAAACTTAAATGGGAGGAGGAGCTAGGCGGGGAAATGGAGGACGGGCTGTGGGCAGAGGCCCTGAGTAGGGTAAATTCGACCGCGACATGTGCCAGGCTCGGGCTGATTCAATTTAAGGTCGTTCACCGGGCCCACATGACGGTGGCTCAGATGAGCAAATTGTTCGGGATAGAGGACAAATGCGCTAGGAGGACCAGCGAACCACGTTCACATGTTTTGGGCATGCCCTAAGCTTAGGGGGTACTGCGAGGGATTTGCGGGTGTCATGTCCCGGGTGCTAAAAACAAGGGTGGCGATGGGTCCAGGGGTGGTAATTTTTGGGGTTTCGGAAGACCCGGGAGTCCAGGGGGAGAAGGAGGCCGATGTTTTGGCCTTTGCTTCCCTGATAGCCATGCTGCGAATACTATTGGCGTGGAGGGACTCAAAGCCCCCGAAGACTGAGTTGTGGCTTGCGGACATGTCGAGTTTCCTGGGTATGGAAAAAATTAAGTTCGCCTTGAGGGGATCTGTACAGGGGTTCGCCCGGAGGTGGCAACCATTTATTGACTTCTTTGCGGGAGAGTGAGCGTCAGCAGGGGGGGGGGGGGGGGGGGGGGGGGAGTAGAGTAGAGTAGGAGGGATAAAATGGCGGGTAGTACCGGTGGGAGATGAGCGGGCTTGTGCAGTATGGTATGATTGAAGTATTGAATGTACGTGGATGTTTGCACATTTTTGCCTTTTTTGCTTTCTGTTGATGTCTGTAACTGTTTACAAAGCCAAAAACTACCTCAATAAAATTGTTTATTTTAAAAAAAAGTAGTTGCTTCCGAGCTGCCAATTTGTGAATTGTATTCCTTGTTCCTTCATGCTTTTGTTGATTGATACTTATTTGTTTAGTTGTGTTTGGTTTATGTTTTACAATTGTATTTAACCAATATGGTACATGTGAGTTGCATTAAGGAAGGTATGACACACATCTGTTACACTGCTTCATAAAAACAGTAATGTGATGTGATGCATTATTCAGCTTGTAAGGTGAAACTATGAGCCATATGCACAATTTCCAGCTGTTGAGCAAACTGAGCTGCAGATCAATCAGAATTCAATTCGTTAGGTCAGGAAAATTTGGTTGTAAAACAAAGACAGGAAATTCGGGAAACACCCAGCAGATCTGGCAGTATCTGTGGAGAGGGAAACAGTTAACCATCAAATTCTTCATCAGAATGGGACACGGTTAGAGATGGTAACAAGTTTTAAACAGGTACGGGGGCAAGCACTAATGGGAATGGCCGGAAAGCTGTCACCTTGAAAGAAGACAGCAGGTTCATGCTCCATGAAGCATTTGCTACTCTCCTGGGGTGACATCAAATTGATTGACTTCTGTAGTGACTCAAAAGTCCCTTTGAACAGGAGTATCTAGAGACAGGATTGCACTTTAAGCTATTACTATTAAGTTATTTTGCTGGTAGGGACAGCTTGCTAAATAGAAGGTGGCATGCAACGGAATACAGCAGGAAAGAAGTACAGGAGGACAAACATGTCTGCATGTTATATAACACCCGGGAGGAGCCGGTGCAGGCCAGCATGGGAAAAGACATCGCGAGGGATGAGCAACAAATATTGACCTTGCCAGTGACCATCACACCCCGTGAAAGAGTAAATAAGACAAACTTCCATGACCACTGACAGCCCTTAGAGGAGACAGTGGCGTAGTGGTATTGTCGCTGGACTAGTACTCCAGATAACAAGGTAGCATGCCTCAACAATTACCAACTGGTGGCCCTGACATCTGTTACCATGAAATGCTACGAGCGGCTAGTCATGGGACGGATCAATGTCAGCCTCCCAGACGGTCCTGATCCATGGCAGTTCGCCTATCGCCGCAACAGGTCCACAGCTGATGCTATGTCCCTGGCCCTATAATCAACACTCGAACACATCGACAGCAAGGACACTGTAGCCACTGTAGCCATCTAAAATGGACACTGAACTAAACAAAATGGAGAATCGCTAAGACTGCAGGGAAAAAGCAGTTTAGCCAAGGCAGCAGCCTGCAAACACTCATTAGCATTTTGCAAGCAGCAAAACTAGTTTCTGGCCAGGTGGAAGATCTCAAACCAAAGGTGATAATGGCAGAACGCTTTACATACTAATGAGGCAGTCCAGATCTAGGCACACACAATGGCAACATTTGGGTTTGAATAAGATACTTTAAGTGGATGTCCAGACAGAGCGGCACCAGAAGTATCCACTATAGAAACCGCCCCCGCCATCAAGAGAGACCCTCACATTGGAGGAATTCAAAAGATATCGATTGGGAGCGATCCAATCGATACCTGAAGGTAAAGCCCGCCCAGGAAAAGGCAAGGACATTGGGGACCCCTATAAAAGATAGACCCCCACCCATGGTCCTGTCTGTTGTTTCGTGCTCCGGCTTTGACCAAGAACTTCGAATTGTATCCTGACTCCAGCCGTTGAGCACCAGCCGCCGAACCGTAAGTGCCAATACGACGCTCGCTACGCGAACCAGGCCCACTAGACCCCCAGTGACCAGCACGCTTTCTGAAGGTTGCAGACCAAGACCGGAACGAAGACCTCGCTCCCTGACCTTGCCTGTTCCTGTTTAGTTAAGTATTCTGATTGCTTAGTCTAGTCATAGCTTAGTCCCTTAGCGTGTGCATGCGTATTTATTATAATTGTATAATAAATATTGATCGTTTGGAACTTACTAATCGGTGTATCGTTTTATTACTTTGAACCTGACCTTGGAATATTTGTGAGGTGTCTATACGGCATCTGGCGACTCCTGAGCTGAAAATACATACACAGAACCTAGTAGTGTTAAGCACACAGCCTTTAAACGGAGGCGTGTTAATACACTCCAATAAACGCGTTTTACACCCATAGCAAAACGTGCAACATTTAGTGGCGACTCCGCCGGGACACGGTTACAAGTGGTACCCCCACTCCGCCGAGGACCCTGAAATTTGAATTAGAAATCTGGTAAAGAAAAAGGAAAGAAATCACAAATATTCAAGGTGTTCAAAGGAATAAACGTAATTCGGAAGTGTGTTTAGTGCATGCGTACTAACAGGGTTGTAAGGAAAACCTGAAAGCATTTTTGTTGCGACAAACTTTCGGTAGTTTTGTGAACGGAACATAGCGTAAGCCTTACCCGTTTCGTGAGACATAACCTCAACACCCCCTGTTTCTAAATTTAAAGTGAGTCAGAAAAAATGGCCATGCAGGCAATGGAACGCCTCGTGAACCCAGAACTGTTTGTGGTCGCAGCGACCAGCAGTAGCCGAGTAGGTCAGTGTCCCATGTGGGAGCTGGAACTCCGCAAGTATCTGCAAGGAAAGGGATGGCCCCTTTGGAAAGAGTTTTGTTTGAATGAGGAGACAGGTCCCGGAAGTATAGGACATACTTGGTGGGAGAACCTCTCTCAAATTCACAAGAAAAATATGAGTAAAGCACGTAAGCCGATGGCGATTGTGTCCTGTTTGGCACAATTGCGAGGCACAGAGGAGGTCGTTCAGACGCTCCGGGCAGAATTAGAAGAAAGAAATAGAATGAGTAAAGTGGATGTCAGGGACATCGAAAAGGAAAACATGGATCTTAGAGGGAAGTTGGCAGAGAAAGGTAGAGAGGTGGATGATGCCAAGAGGGCACATCAGTCTTGTCTAGCCCATCTCAGCAGTTCCCAGACCCAGTACGAAAAGGCCTATCAGGACGTGCAACGTGCCGTCCTGATAAGAGAAGAATCAGAGAAGCAGGTAGAGGCTTTGCAGAGGCAATGCTCTGACCTTAAAGCAGCTTTGAGAGCACTCCATGCTGCCACCACAGAACAAAGACAGAGTACTGTAGATCATGCAAAATGCAGGAAGCAAATTGCAGAGCTGCAATCGCTGCTTTCGGTGCAAAATGGGTTTCAAAGCACCTTTGGAACGCAGTTAGATGAGGAGAATGCCCCAGACTGGAAAGAGTTAAGTGAGACAGCGCAGCGTTATGTTCAGGGAACATGTGCGCCAGCAGCGCAGCAGGAAAGGCAAGCACCCCAACCCCCCACAGATCAGCTCGTTACCGTTCCAATGAATCCAGTCACCACCCAGAGAAAAGCGACCACAGAAGGCGCACCCGATATAACTTACACCACCCCCTTAACTGTAACCCAACTCAGGGACGCGTGTGAAAAGATCACTCCGTTTCTCCCCACCGCAGACCCCCACCAGTTTTTCGCAAAGGTAAAGCAACAGGCTACCATGTACGGCCTGGACGAGAGAGAGCAGGTTAAACTCACAGTTCTGAGTTTAGACCCATCGGTAGTAGCAGCCCTCCCCGACCCACAGAACGTTGGCGGAGGCACCCTAGAGGAAATGCACACCTCCATTTTAGATGCCATAGGGTATAATCGAGGTGACCCCGTAGAAGGACTTAATAAGTGCCGGCAGAAGAAAACAGAGCACCCCACAGCATTCGCCGGAAGGCTGTGGATCCATTTTAACGCAGTATTTGGCGATTTAAATAGAGCCCATTTGAACCGTGAAAACATGGTTAAATGGACGCGCACCATAATTTCTCATGCAACAGAAGCAGGACAGAGCGCTTGCAACAGCTATGACCCCTCAGAGGAGGCCCATAATGAGAAGTGGGTCCTGAAAAGATTGTCCCGCGCTTGGGAGCAATCCGTTCAGGGCAGAGGTAAAGTGAAATCCCCAGAAGAAGCTCAGGCTGCAGCAGACATACAGGCAGTGAGAGAGCACCAAAAACCCGCGTGGGTGAATGAAGGAAAGAGCAGCCCTCCACAGAAGTCGCAGGAATGCTACAAGTGTGGCCAGTTAGGACATTGGGCTAAGGAATGCAATGGACCCCAGAGATCACAGAGAGGCCAGCAGACAGGCACTCTGAATCGCAATAAAACCAAACCAATTCACAGTATAGGCGTACAGTCAGGACCCACCAATGTGGACGGAACGAACTGACGGTGTTCGGGCTTCCCCACTTGGGTCTGTGACACACTATGGGATCCATCAGGAAGACCGGTAGTCACGGCAAAGTTAAGAGGGAAGCCCATAGAGTTACTTTGGGACACAGGAGGCTCCCGCACCACAATTAACTCCACCACCACGGCACAAGCAGACACGTGGCCGACCACCTCCACCATCACACTTAGCGGGTTCACAGGACACTCGCAGCAGGGACATATCACAGCACCCGTAGCAATCCAGCTAGGGAACATTTCCACCAAACACCCCGTTGTTTTAGTAAATCTTCCCCGGACAGCAGAACACATCCTAGGGATAGATTTTATGAATGCCCATAGCCTGTCGTTCGACCCAGTGAACCAGTGTCTCTGGCGAATGGCAAGATCGGACAGAGCACCCGCTACCCTCACAGTAGGAGACTACGCTAATCGGATTAGCGCAGTAGGAGAATACTCATTTGATTTGACTACACTAAACACGGACAGACAAGTTAAGGCAGTACTCAACAAACATAGGACAGCATTTGCCAGTCACCGGCATGACTGCGGCAGAATGGCTGGACAAATTCACGTTACCGGACCTGACCCCAGACCACAAAAACAATATAGATTTCCCCTAGAAGCAGAGGGAGAAATAGAGAAAGTGATAGGTAGCTTATTGGAGCAAGGTGTGCTTAGAACAGTAGCCTCGACCAATAATGCCCCTATTTGGCCAGTGAGAAAGCCCGACGGATCATGGCGTCTGACCATTGATTATCGGGAACTCAATAAAGTAACCCCAGCAGTAGCCCCCACGGTAGCAACAAGTCCCGAGACCATGCTCAAACAGGGACTCAACTCCAAATATTTCACGGTATTGGACATTAGCAATGGCTTCTGGTCAATCCCATTGGCAAAGGCGTGCCAGTACAAATTTGCCTTCACTTTTAAAACACAACAGTATACGTGGACATGCCTTCCACAAGGATTCCACAATTCCCCCTCCATTTTCCACCGACAGCTGGCGAATGGTTTAGAAAAATTTTCCCGCCCCGTTGTCTGGTACAGTATGTAGACGACCTACTACTGCAGACAGACACAAAGGCAGAGCACATTACGCTTCTGGCCGAACTCCTGGAACTTTTAACCGAGATTGGATGTAAAGTTAACCCAAGAAAGGCCCAGATTTTGGAAAATAAAGTGATGTATTTGGGAACAGTCATCACACACGGCAAACGCGAGATCGAATTCAAAAGAATTGATTTGATTGTCAAATTGCCCCTTCCCCAGAATGTTTCAGCCCTCCGGTCGTTCTTAGGACTGGTTGGTTATTGTCGGAACCACATCGACGGATTCGCGACAAAAGCCGCCCCACTCTCAGACCTCCTTAAGAAAGGAGCCCCCTGGGAATGGCTTCCGCAGCATACAGAGGCTGTGGAAGAGTTAAAGAAAGCCCTTAGCGCAGCACCCGCGCGACAAGTCCCAGACCAACTTTCCCCCTATGCAATAGAGGTAGCGAGCACAGATCTGACCCTCTCGGCCGTGTTACTTCAGGAACGGCACGAGCAGCTAAGACCAGTGGCTTATGCCTCCCGACTGTTAGACCCAGTTGAACAAGGATTTTCAGCCTGCGAGAGGCACCTCCTTGCTGTCTTCTGGGCAGTGCAACATTTTTCTTACATTACCGGACTCAACCCCACCACCATTTTGACCGAGCACACCCCCACACAGTTACTCCTAGACGGTCGACTGAAGGACGGTTCAGTTAGCCAGATTAGGGCAGCTAGGTGGACACTACTTTTACAAGGACGGGACATTACAGTAAAACGGACCCGCACACACACATTTTTAGCCGACAACCTCCAATACCCAGGACAGCCCCATGACTGTGAAATTGTAGCCCCCTTACATAACACAGGACCCTTTATAGCAAAGACACCCCCCAGGAAGATAGGGAACCCAAGACAAAGCCCCCAACCCACAGACACGTGTGGACCACTGAGGATATACGTAGACGGTTCATCCACAGTTTTAGAATGTGAGCGTATCACAGGATGCGGCATCTATGTCGAGGACGCGCAGGGGCGCGCTCTCGAAGAGATAGCTTTAAAATTACCAGGACACTTAGGCACGCAGGCAGCAGAGCTCGCGGCCATAGCTCATATAGTGGACCACCCCGATTCTTTCCCCAGCCCAGCGGACATATATTCGGACAGTCTATATGTCTGCAATAGTTTAACAGATTTTCTGCCCCTGTGGAGGACACGAGGTTTTGTCTCCGCAGATGGGAAACCCCTTCCATCAGCCCCTTTACTCCAACACATTTTAGAGAAAGCGAAGGACAGGACCTTCGGTATTATCAAAGTAAGAAGCCACCATAGGTCATCCCCCCCTGGGAATGTAAAAGCCGACGCACTGGCTAAGGCAGGTTCCAGGCGAGGACACTTATGGACACCCCCAGCTAGCGCACCAGCTAGCGCCCCTGTGAGCGCAGTTCAAGTCTCACAGACCAATATTAAAGATCTAGTAGAGGCACAGAAGCAAGATGAGGATCTCAGGGAGATTTTCAAAGGCAACTTTGTGCCACAGTATGACAAATTCAGACACGCACTAACCACACATGAGGGTGTGATCATAAAGGATCAGCTTTATGTGGTCCCGCAGCAGGACAGGAATGAAATGATTGCTTTGTTCCATGATGGACACGGGCATCAAGGGATCGACGCAACCACGAGGCACCTCAGGCAGCTCTGTTGGTGGCCTAACCTAAGGACAGATGTAAGTCACTACATCGAGAATTGCCTTATTTGCGCCCAGAATAACCCGGAGAGGTATTCTAAAAAGGCACAACTTCGGCATACTCGCCCAGTTAATGGCCCCTGGACAAACCTCCAGATCGACTTTATAGGACCATTGCCCCCTTGTAGGAATGGCTATAAATACGTTCTGGTGGCCATCGATACCTTTACCAAATGGGTAGAGGCATTCCCCTCTAGAACGAATACAGCTAAGACAGCTGCAAAGATCCTGACCCACCACATCTTCACGAGATGGGGTTTACCCCGAAGCATTGATTCGGACCAGGGATCTCACTTCACAGGACGGGTCATGAAGAACGTCCTGACAATATTTGGCATAAAACAAAACTTTCATATTGCGTATCACCCACAGTCCAGCGGGATTGTAGAGCGCATGAATCGGACCCTAAAATCCACGCTTAGAAAAATGGTTCAGGAGAACAACTCCACATGGGATTCAGTGCTCCCATTTGCACTCATGTTTCTCAGAAATACAGTTTCAACTTCCACAGGATACACACCACACACACTCATGACCGGACGCCCTATGAAAGGTACAGAATTCCTTTTAGGACTGGACATGACTAGCCCCGAAGTGACGGCCCTCACACATGAAAAGGCAGTTAAAGACCTGGTTGAGACTGTGAGGTCTGCACAGATTGCAGCCGCAGTTCAGCTAGGGAAACGCCGTAGACAAAGCACAGCATTCTTTAATAAGACCGTACACCCCACAGAATTCCAGGTTGGGCAACAGGTAATGCTATCTGTATACAACCCCAGCAGTTTTTTGGCACCAAAATATTCTGGCCCATACTCAATTTCGGATAAAATTAGCCCCTCAGTTTATAGGATAAAATATCCTAATGGTTCCATATCAACCAGTTAAAGGCATATGGAACACAGGCCAACCATGCACACCATGTCCTGCTAGACGCAGCAGAACACCTCACCCCACCCACTAGAGACACGTTTCCACCATCCCCCTCACAGACCAGTTCTTCATCGGACTCGCCCACGACTCCGCCCACTGACCATGACAGACCACGCCCCGAAACGCCCACAAGCTGCCGCAGCAGAAACAGCGATACAGACACTGACTCTGAGGACAGCCACAGCACACCACACTACAGCCCACATTGCAGCGACAATGACCCCGACTACAGTGACCCCATGGAAGTCACTTACATTAAAAACCCAGACCCACCACCCGACCCCGACGACCCCGACAATACCCATTCACTTTTGGACCCAACACTCTGGCACAGGGACAATTCGTACCGACTTGTCCGCAATGACGAACGTGACCCCCAGTCACACAATTCAAAGATATCATGCCTGATCCACACAAGGGTGTGGGATCCGGGAGAGCAGGACGACACGGTGTCTGAATCCCGAGACGGCAACCCCTTTGTGACCCTGTTCACAGAGACAGAGGAAAAGTGAGGTGTCCAGATGATGTAAAATAGGAACCGCTTGAGGGAAGCGATGTCCTTTCTGATGGAACCTGCACGCATGTTTGTTTGTCAGTTTATGTTTGTTTGTTAATATGTTAAGGGATTGATTGCAGATCTTTTCAGCTGAAAAGATTGTGACCACCTCGCACGCACGTTAGCTTGTCCGGAGATACCTCTGAGAACTTCAGTTGTATCCTCTGGTGAACCGACACGGTTCACGACTTGTTCCCTGTTTTCAGATGAAGGAGCATCTTGCCTCCTCCATTGTTTTTAGGTGCCCCTCTATTCGGCGAATAGAGGCTGCAAATCCATGGTAAACACATTCTTGCCCGTTTAATCCAGGTTACTCAGGCAGCGGACAAACGGCACTGAGGACCCGCCCTGTCTGAGAACCCACTTTGGTCAGCCAAGCTCGGGTATGGCACAGCACGCCCTACCCGGGGATCCCATTCAAATCGTACCCGTAGCGGCCCATACGCAACCCATTCGACCTTTTGTTTCCAATTTGTTTTCATTTTTCGTTAGGCAGCCCTTAGGCCGCCATCCCACATGCTATTTACATCCAGGAACATTCGGATGGTAAATGAGCAAAGCCTGCGAGACGGCTCGCAGGAGGAGAGTTGTTAGGTGTATTGTGTTCATTAAATTCGCTTTTGAAAAAAAAAAAATGAGGGGAGTCACAGGGTGTGACTTGGCCAGTCATTTTTAATGGGTCAATTGGAATTGAAAGACAGATACACTAACAAGTACGGATATTAAGCTGTATTGACAGATACTGTGCTTGATCCCATAGCTTTCGAAGGACGAAACAGGGATCACAGCAAGGATCGGCCAAACATGTGGAAGAAATAGGAGAACGAAGAGAAGATGATGGAAGCCTACTTATTGCTCTTAAATGTTGTATTTGTTTATGTCAAAGCAAGACACGTTTCCCCCACAACCCCCGCCGTAAATGTTTCACTCACAGCAACTCCCTCGTGCTCAGCTCTGATCAGTGAGGTTCAGACCTGGTACACAAAATTTATGACATGGTACTCCATGTCATACGTGATTGAATCACTGCTAGTGATTGCGATCCTCGTCATACTCGTACAGACCCTCAGGTTGAGGAAATGGAAAAGGAGAGCCTCCCGTTCCTGCCCCTCAACCGTCTATGGAGTTCGATCCCCTATTTTTCGGTTTCATCAATCCCCTTTGCCCCATGATGAATAAAGCACTGTGTGAATAAAATAAAATATACCCATGTATTATATTGTCCTGAACTCGACTGCCGAGTCAGGAAATGTTATGTGATGTGGTATGAATGGATGAGGTTTAGTCTGTAATGAAATGTTTAGGGTAAGATAAGGATAGTTGTGATAGGTAGAGGTTCCCGGTTTTTGGTAATGCATGTCCCCTTTGACATAGCGCCAAGTAGAGATGTCAGGTAAAATTTTTTCTTCCCATAGTTTAAGGACAGAGTAGACGCTCAGGAGCTTGCCGAGGTCAGGGAACACAAAGAAGGCACCCCAGAAGCACTCGAAGCAACGTGCATAGGTGATCCTTCACAATATTTTGATTGTGAGGATCACAAGGAGGGAATGTAGCCACTGTAGCCACCTAAAATGGACACTGAACTAAACAAAATGGAGAATCGCTAAGACTGCAGGGAAAAAGCAGTTTAGCCAAGGCAGCAGCCTGCAAACACTCATTAGCATTTTACAAGCAGCAAAACTAGTTTCTGGCCAGGTGGAAGATCTCAAACCAAAGGTGATAATGGCAGAACGCTTTACATACTAATGAGGCAGTCCAGATCTAGGCACACACAATGGCAACATTTGGGTTTGAATAAGATACTTTGAGTGGATGTCCAGACAGAGCGGCACCAGAAGTATCCACTATAGAAACCGCCCCCGCCATCAAGAGAGACCCTCACATTGGAGGAATTCAAAAGATATCGATTGGGAGCGATCCAATCGATACCTGAAGGTAAAGCCCGCCCAGGAAAAGGCAAGGACATTGGGGACCCCTATAAAAGATAGACCCCCACCCATGGTCCTGTCTGTTGTTTCGTGCTCCGGCTTTGACCAAGAACTTCGAATTGTATCCTGACTCCAGCCGTTGAGCACCAGCCGCCGAACCGTAAGTGCCAATACGACGCTCGCTACGCGAACCAGGCCCACTAGACCCCCAGTGACCAGCACGCTTTCTGAAGGTTGCAGACCAAGACCGGAACGAAGACCTCGCTCCCTGATCTTGCCTGTTCCTGTTTAGTTAAGTATTCTGATTGCTTAGTCTAGTCATAGCTTAGTCCCTTAGCGTGTGCATGCGTATTTATTATAATTGTATAATAAATATTGATCGTTTGGAACTTACTAATCGGTGTATCGTTTTATTACTTTGAACCTGACCTTGGAATATTTGTGAGGTGTCTATACGGCATCTGGCGACTCCTGAGCTGAAAATACATACACAGAGCCTAGTAGTGTTAAGCACACGGCCTTTAAACGGAGGCGTGTTAATACACTCCAATAAACGCGTTTTACACCCATAGCAAAACGTGCAACAACACCTACGTCAAACTGCTGTTCATAAACTACAGCTCCATCTTCACCATTATCACGACAAGACTAATAACTGAACTTTGCAATCTTGGACTTGACTCCTCCCTGTGCAGCTGGATCCTTGACTTCCTCACCAACAGACTGCAATCTGTCAGGATAGGTAACAGCACCTCCTCCACAATAGTCCTCAACACAGGGGCCCTGCAAGGATATGTGCTCAGTCCTCTACTGTACTTCCTATACACGCATGACTGTGGCAAGATTTAACTCCAATTCAATCTATACGTTTACGGATGATTCGACTGTGGTGGCTCATACATCAAACAACGGATCAGACTACAGAAGGGAGATAGATCACTTGGTTGCATGGTGG
The DNA here is from genome assembly GCF_902713615.1 of Scyliorhinus canicula. Classification (NCBI taxonomy): domain Eukaryota; kingdom Metazoa; phylum Chordata; class Chondrichthyes; order Carcharhiniformes; family Scyliorhinidae; genus Scyliorhinus; species Scyliorhinus canicula. The sequence goes on along the minus strand of NC_052150.1, from coordinate 186,763,812 downwards.
ACTGAAAACAACCCCTCCCTAAATGTCAGCAAAGCCAAGGACCCGACCATCGACTTCAAGAAGCGTAGCATGACCGCCCCCACCGTCTACATCAATGGCTCTGAAGTGGAGATGGTCGATAGCTTTAAGTTCCTGGGCATCACCATCACCAGCAGTCTGTCCAGTTCCACTCAAGAAACATTCAAGAAAGCCCAACAACATCTCTACTTCCTATGGAAGCTAAAGAAACTCATCATGTCTGCATCGACTCTCACAAACCTCTACAGGTGTGCCATAGAGAGCATCCTATCTGGCTGCATCACAACTTGGTATGGAAACTGCTCGGCCCAAGACCGCAAGAAACTGCAAAGTGTGATGAACTCAGCCCAATGCATCACACAAGCTTGCCACCCTCCCATTGATTCTATCTATACCTCCCGCTACCACAGAAAGGCAGACAGCATCGTCATAGACCCCTCACACCCAGGCATTGCCTTCTTCCAGACCCTTCCATCAGGCAGAAGGTACAGAAGTCTGAAGACCCTCACATCCAGATATAGGAACAGCTTCATCACCACAGCTACTAGACTCCTCAACGACTCACCCTCGCACTGATCTGTTCCCTGTAAGAACACTATTCACGATGCTCTATGCTGCTCTTGCTCATGCATTTGCTTTGCTTGGCCCGTGCTCTGCACTGTAACCAATCACTGTTTGTCAATGTACTTTGTTGATTATTCTTTTTATCTACTGTGTACGTTGATTATTCTTTTTATCTACTTTGTACATACTGTGTATGTTCCCTTGGCTGCAGGAAACTACTTTTCACAGTACTTCAGTACGTGACAAATCAAATAATCAATCCGAGACCCAGAGACACGCTCTGGGGACCTGGGTTTGAATCCTGCCATAGCAGATCATGAAATTTGAATTCAATAAAAATGAATCTGGAATTAAAAGTTTAAAGATGATCATGAAACCATTGGTGATTGTCGTAAAAACCCATCTGGTTCCTTTAGGGAAGCAAATCTGTCGTCCTTATCTGGTCTGGCCTACATGTGACTCCAGATCCACAGCAATGTGGTTGACCTTTAAATACCCTCAGGGATGAGCAATAAATGCTGGTCCAGTCAGTGACGCCCAAATCCCATGAACGGATAAAAAAAACTTGGGGAATTGATGATGAGGGTATATGTATATCCCTAATTGTCTTCCTCTCTTTTCTGTTCTTTCTTATCACATGGTCTCTTGGAACTCACACCGCAGATGGTGTAAGCACAAAAGCTTACTTTCTCCACAGCTCGCACTGTAGTCTAAAGGGTTAACAGATGGGATATGCATGGTATATGATATAGATGGTGATGTACCTCAGTCAGGTGATGACCTCAGTCAGTCATGTGTTAGACATTGAATCATGCCTAGTAATTGCAGCTGTACATAACTCTGGTGCGTCCACTCCTGGAGTACTGCGTGCAGTTCTGGTCACCACATTATAAGAAGGATGTGGAAGTTTTGGAAAGGGTTCAGAGGAGATTTACTAGGATGTTGCCTGGTATGGAGGGAGAGTCTTACGAGGAAAGGCTCAGGGACTTGAGGTTGTTTTCGTTAGAGAGGAGAAGGCTGAGAGGTGACATAATAGAGACATATAAGATAGTCAGAGGGTTAGATAGGGTGGACAGTGAGAGTCTCTTTCCTCGGATGGTGATGACCAACACGAGGGGACATAGCTTTAAATTGAGGGATAGTAGATATCGGACAGATGTCAGAGGCAGTTTCTTTACTCAGAGAGTAGTAGGTGTGTGGAACGCCCTGCCTGCAACAGTAGTAGACTCGCCAACTTTAAGGGCATTTAAGTGGTCACTGGATAGACATATGGATGAAAATGGAATAGTGTAGGTCAGATAGGCTTCAGATGGTTTCACAGGTCGGCGCAACATCGAGGGCCGAAGGGCCCGTACTGTGCTGTAAAGTTCTATGTTCTATCCCTATTCTGTAACTTCCTTAGGCGTCGTACTAATAAACAAATGTTTACCAGATACCAGAGTATGTCTGTAATCTGACTGCTGATCAAGTACCATGCCTGGAATCCAAGATAGAAGGACCATTTCAGAGCTTGGTGCCAGCAGTGGAGATGTAAAAAGCACATTGGTGTTTCGAAGGAACCACAGATCGAACAAACCTTTGAATGCAGCTTGTAAAAAATCAGCAGAATGAGGAGACACACTGGAGAGAGACAACAATGAATGTACTTGGTGAGTGTTATGACCCCCCTACAGGGACAGAGCTTGTACTGCATCCGATTTCTCTTCCTGTACCTCCGAGTTTGAGTTATCCAGGTGACATGGGCACAGAGCTTCCTCCCAATTGGAGGAACTCACCCCAGGACATAAACCCTGGCCTGGGAGCAGGTTGGGGTAGGTGACCCTGCAGGGAATGGAGAGGAATGATTGTTGTGTCTAGTGTGAGAATGAAGAGGGTTGTACCCTGTCAGCCTGGTCGCTAGTGGAATTCTTGCCTCCCATCCACAAAAGTGAGCAGTTCCTGCCTTTGCCCCATTCGTTTGACGACCTCGAGGGCCCACGAGAGGCCAGCAGTAGCAGTTAAGAAAATGCCATTTTGTTCAGTACTGAGCAGCATTAGACCTTCATAAAAAGGAGAAAAAGCTTCAAGCCAGTTCCTTTCCTTATTCAGTAGGTCCTGCAGCAGAAGACGTTCTTCAAAGGTAGCATGTACAGGAGTCAACTGTGGACTTTTGAGTCCATTCTTGAAGCCTTTGACACTTATATTTGAAGCAAGACTTAGTAACTGAACAAGCACAATTGAAGCACAGGGCTTGTTTAGCTCAGTGGGCTAGACAGCTGGTTTGTGATGCAGAATAAGGCCAGCAGCATGGATTCAATTCCCGTACCAGCTGAGAATTTTGAATTCCCCCTCTGTGTACCCGAACAGGTGCTGGAATGTGGCGACTAGGGGCTTTTCACAGTAACTTCATTGCAGTGTTAATGTGAGCCTATTTGTGACAATAAAGATTATTTATTTATTTATTTTTGTTTTAATTGGCAGTTGCCACAACCTTGGAAATGATTTAATTATTGACCTATATTGCCTAGCCAGTTCTTGAAGATGTGATGCACGGAAAGATGAGCTAATCCATAATCACATAGGCTTGAGTGTCAGGGGTGAAAAACTCGCCAACTTTCCACAGACCAAAGATGATCTAAGTTTTGTGAGGGCCACGAAGAATCCAGCACAAGTTTTCAGGATACAAAGAAATAACATTTATTTACAATAACATATATATACACAACAGCAGCAGCAACTTCCCTTGCTGCTCACCCCTCTCTCTCTGCTGGTTCCAAACTGGCCAGTGGGTCCTTGGCGTAATCTTTTGCCAAACGGGCCCTATCTCTTACCAGGGACCCACTGGGCACCACCAGCAAAATTCCGAATGAACACTGGGTCATCGGGCGTAAACTGACGAATCGTCCGATGCCGAGAAAAACCATGTGCAGAATTCTCCGTTCCCCATGTGGCGTGGGAGAATCGTGGGAGGGCCTCCCGACATTTTTTACGCCCCCACGATTCTCCTCTTCTCCCCCCCCCCCCCCCCCCCCCGGAAAAATCAGCGCTCGCCGTTTTTCACGGCGAACGGCGATTCTCCGAGCCCGATGGGCCGAGCGGCCGGCCCTTCACGACCGTTTCACCACGGCAGCAACCACACCTGGTCGCTGCATTCGTGAAACGGGCGCCAGATGCCCGTTTGGGGCATTTAGGGACCCGATTGGGACGGGAGCACCGCGACTGTGCTCGGGAGGGGACAGGCCCGCGATCGGTGCCCACCGATCGTCGGGCCTGCGTCCACAACGGACACACTCTTTCCCCTCCGCCGCCCGGCAAGATCAAGCTGCCACGTCTTGCCGGGCGCCGGTGGAGAAAGACGACACCGCGCATGCGCGGGTGATGGAACCATCAATTCACTAGCCATGTGTTTCCGATGTGAATCTGGGCTTTAATCGACTTACTTCAGAGCCAGCCTGTTACCTACATAGAATAGAACAGTACAGCACAGAACAGGCCCTTGATGTTGTGCCGAGCAATGATCACCCTACTCAAACCCACGTATCCACCCTATACCCGTAACCCAACAACCCCCCCCCCCCCAACCTTACTTTTTAGGACACTACGGGCAATTTAGCATGGCCAATCCACCTAACCCGCACATCTTTGGACTGTGGGAGGAAACCGGAGCACCCGGAGGAAACCCACGCACACACGGGGAGGACGTGCAGACTCCACACAGACAGTGACCCAGCCGGGAATCGAACCTGGGACCCTGGAGCTGTGAAGCATTTATGCTAACCACCATGCTACGGTGCTGCCCGATGAACTCGTAGTGACCCAGACTGACTCTGGACACGGGTATTTATACAGCAGAACTAGGTGGAGGAGTCGTGGGCGGAGCCCAGTACAAGTTCCTGAGTGCTCCCAGCGCTACTCCCCCTAGTGGTAGGATAGTGCTACTGCGCTTACAAAGACAGTGTGAATTAACATATATACATCTATATTACATTCACCACATTCACCCCCTTCAAAAAAATCAAGTGCGGCGGGGGTGGTGGTCTAGTCTATAAAGTCAGTCTGTCCGGCGGTCGAATTGTCCGCTGAGATCAGCGGAGCACAGGGGTTGCAGCCTCTTGCGGTGGCTGGATGGGTGTAGTGTGCTGTGGTACGATGGGGGATTCCAGGGAGGGTTATATCTGAGCTTCATACTCTCCTGGTTCGACCGGAGACTGGTGGCTGGCCGGCGTAGGGGCGCGCAACTGGTAGAGCGAGCTCGTGGGCTCGGGAGCGCAAGGGGGCGGCAGCATGGGGTGTAGGGTGAGAGATCCTTCTGTGGGAGTAGAGGGGGCGCTGGATCCGGCGGGTGCCAGATCCCGGAGGGATACTGTGTCCTGACGGCCGTCAGGGAACTCGACGAATGCGTACTGGGGGTTGGAGTGGAGCAGGCGCACCTTCTCAACAAGGGGGTCGGTTTTGTGCGCCCTGACATGTTTTCTCAGGAGTACGGGGCCTGGCGTCCTCAGCCATGCCGGAAGTGAGACCCCCGTGGTAGTGCCCCTGGAAAAAATGAAGAGCCTCTCGTGAGGGGTCTGGTTGGTCGCCGTACACAAAAGGGACCTAATAGCGTGGAGCGCGTCTGGGAGGACTTCCTGCCACTGGGAGACTTGGAGCTTTCTGGACCGGAGGGTCAGTAGGACGGTCTTCCAGACCGTCGCGTTCTCCCTCTCCACCTGCCCGTTCCCCCTGGGGTTGCAGCTGGTAGTCCTGCTCGAGGCAATGCCCTTTTCGAGCAGGTACTGACGCAGCTCGTCGCTCATGAAGGACGAATCCCAGTCGCTGTGTACATAGCTGGGGAAACCAAACAGGGTGAAGATGCTATGCAGGGCCCTAATGACTGTGTGGGAGGTCATGTCGGAGCACGGGATAGCGAATGGAAAACGGGAGAACTTGTCTATGACGTTTAAGAAGTAAACGTTCTTGTTAGTTGAGGGGAGTGGCCCTTTGAAATCAATCGCGAGGCGTTCAAAGGGCCTAGAATCCTTGACCAGGTGGGCCCTTTCTGGTCTATAAAAGTGCGGTTTGCACTCTGCACAGATCGGGCAGTCCTTGGTGTCCGCTTTTACCTCCTCGTTGGAAAAAGGCAGGTTTCGGGCCCTGATGTAGTGGGCGAGCCGGGTGACCCCCGGGTGGCAGAGGTCATTGTGGATGCTTTTAATCGGTCGATCTGCGCGCTGGCGCATGTCCCGCAGGATGGGGCATCCGGAGGCTCGTTGAGCTTCCCGGGTCGATATTTGATATCGTAATTGTAGGTGGAGAGTTCGATCCTCCACCTCAGAATTTTATCGATTTTAATTTTTCACCTTTGCGAGTTGTCGAACATGAAGGCAACCGATCTTTGCTCGGTGATGAGGGTGAACCTCCTACCTGCGAGGTAGTGCCTCCAATGACGGATAGCCTCCACAATGGCCTCCACAATGAAGTGGAGAGGGTACTGGAGAAAAATGCAACGGGTCTCCCTGCCTGATTTAACGTGGCTGCAAGAGCTACCTCTGAGGCGTCACTCTCTACCTGAAATGGGGTGGATTCATCCACCGCCCGCATGGCCGCTTTGGCGATGTCCTCCTTGATGCCGTCGAAGGCCTGGCGTGCCTCGGCTGACAGGGGAAATCGTGTGGCCCTAAAGAGTGGGCGGGCTTTGTCCGCATATTTAGGGACCCACTGGGCGTAATAGGAAAAAAATCCCAAGCACCGTTTGAGGGCCTTGGGACAATGAGGGGGAGGGAATTCTAAGAGGGGGCGTATACGGTCCGGGTCGGGGCCCAGGACTCCGTTTTCCATGACATAGCCGAGGATGGCTAGTCTGGGTGTGCGGAAAACGCATTTCTCCTTGTTGTACGTGAGGTTCAGTTTCTGTGCCATCTGGAGAAAACGGTGGAGGTTGGCGTTGTGGTCCTGTTGGTCATAGCTGCAGATGGTGACATTGTCCAAGTACCGAAACGTGGCCCGCAGCCCGTACTGGTCCACCATTCGGTCCATTGCTCGTTGGAACGAGACCCCATTAGTGACGCCGAAAAGGGACCCGGAGGAAATGGAAGAGGCGGCCATCGGCCTCGAATGCCGTGTAGTGGCGGTCCTCCAGGCGGATTGGCAGCTGGTGGTATGCAGACTTCAGATCCACCGTGGAAAAGAGCCGGTACTGGGGGATCTGGTTTACCATGTCTGCAATCCTGTTTATGGTCTGACTGTAGTCGACCACCATACGGAAGTTTTCCCCGGTCTTAACGACCACCACCTGAGCTCTCCAGGGACTATTGCTGGCCTCTATAACCCCCTCACTGAGTAGCCTTCGGACCTCTGCTCTGACAAATACCCTATCCTGCAGGCTATACCGCCTGCTATGAGTGGCTACAGGTTTACAGTCCTTAGTGAGATTGGCAAAGGGAGGAAGGGGGGGGGAATCCGCAGCGTAGCGAGGCTGCAAATCGTGAGTGGGGGCAGGGGCCCTCGAAGCTGAGGGTGAGGCTCTTGAGGTTACATTGGAAGTCTAGGCCTAATAAGAGTGGCGCGCAGAGTTCGGGCAAAAGGTAGAGTTTGAATTTCTGTTTGAACAATTGTTGTTTTACCCACCGGAAAGCTGTTTCTTGAGGCTGACCCCAAACCCAGGTGTGATTCTTCTTTAGCAGAAGGTGCAATGGGGCCAGCGTAGTTGCCAGATTGGGGAGTAACTTCCCGTAATAGTTCACGAGGCCGAGAAACGAACGAAGATGCGAAGTGTCAGTCGGGGCGGGGGCCTGTTGAATCGCGCACACCTTCTCTGCGACGGGGTGCAAACCTTTGCGCTCCACCCGATAACCCAGGTAGACTACTTCCTTCGCCTGAAAGAAGCAATTTGTGCGATGTAAATGGACTCCAGCCTCCAAAAAGCGTCTAAGGACAGCCTCCAAATTTTCCAAATGTTCCTGCTCCGACGTCCCCGTGATCAAAACGTCATCTAAGTAGACTTCAACACGCAGTAAACCTCTCAAAATGCCCTCCATAACGCGTTGAAAAATAGTGCAGGCAGAGGATACTCCAAAGGGCAAAAGTGTATATTCATACAGGCCCTGGTGTGTATTAATCGTTACATATGGCCGGGAGGCAGGGTCCAGCTCCAACTGTAGGTAGGCGTGACTCATATACTTTTGTGAACGAGAGTCCGCCTGCAAGCTTCGCGTAGAGATCCTCTATGCGAGGCATTGGGTATCGGTCGAGTCGGGAAGCTGTATTCACTGTAAGTTTATAGTCGCCGCACAAGCGAACTGTGGCATCTGGCTTCATTACAGGTACAATTGGTGCTGCCCAGTCAGCGAAACGGATGGGCCTGATGATACCCAAAGTCTCCAAACAAGTGAGCTCCCCTTCTACCTTCTCGAGCAAGGCGTAAGGCACCGGGCGCACCCGGAAATAGCGTGGCGTGGCTCCTGGTTCGACTTGGATACAGGCTACGGCCCCTTTTATTTTCCCCAAACCGGGCTGGAATACATCTGGATACTGTCCTAGCACCTCAGTCAACCCCGCAGAAACTGTTTGGAGGATGTGCTGCCACTGGAACCGCAAATGGCGCAACCAGTCCCGACCCAACAGGCTGGGCCCATGGCCGCGCACCACGATAAATGGGAAACACCCCTCCTGGCGTCCATAACCAACAGGGGTCATCATAGTTCCTGCAATGTCCAATGGTTCCCCTGTATAAGTGGCCAACCTGGCTTGTCTGTCGGTTAATGTAAGGGTCTGTATACCCTGCTTGATGCGGTCGAATGTCCTCTGGGCGATACGGAGACCACTGCGGCAGTGTCCAACTCCATCTCAAGTGGGTGACCATTGACCCGTACTGTCACATTAATTGTGGCCACACGGGGAGCTGCCACACAATGCAGCTGCAGGCAGGCATCCTCCGTCTCCACGTCCTTGAGAGTAGTCGCCGTAGGTTCATCCAAATGAAAGGTACGGCCCCTGGGCTGGGCCCCAGTTTCGGTCGGAAATACGACCCCTCTGGCACCCCCAGGGCTGGCATCTGCGACGGGGTCGGCACTTGCAAGTCTGACACGGACATGGCCCCTCATCCATTGGTTCTGGAGAAGGCTCCCTTCGGGGAGGAATGTCCGACGGCCACTGGCGTCGATCCGGATGTCGCCTCGCCCAAGGTAACGCAGGGGTGCCTGGGGGACGCTTTCGGATGGAAGGGGTTGCGTCCCAAGGCATGCACCTCCATTCCTTGTAGCTCCTGCACTCTTCGTTCTGTACTCTCTCGGGACAATACTATTTGAATTGCCTGTTTGAAAAGTCAATGTTGGCTCGGCTAACAACTTTCTCTGGGTGGCCGCATTGTTAATACCGCAAACCAAACGGTCGCGTAACATTTCTGACAAGGTCTCACCATAGTCACAGTACTCCGCAATCCTGCGTAGCCCGGATAGAAAGTTGGCAAGGGATTCTCCTGGGGTCCTCTCAGTGGTATTAAACCGGTAACATTGGACTATCGTGGATGGGGTTGGGTTAAAATGTTGCCTCACTAAGTTCACAAGTTCATCAAATGTTTTGGTGTCTGGCGCAGCTGGGTACGTAAGGCTCCTAATCACCCCAAACGTATGCGGGCCGCAGGCGGTGAGCAATATGACCACCTGGCGCTCGTTTTCGGTGATGTTGTTTGCCCGGAATTAGTAACACATCCGTTGTGCGTACTGGTTCCAGCTTTCCAGCGCAGCATCAAAAACATCCAAACGTTCATGCAGAGGCATGGTGTAATAGAAAACAACTTCCAAACTGTGTCCAACAAAAATCCAGGGAGGTGGCTTCAGCAGTATAGACAGCTATTCACTTTAACCCTCGTCGCCAGTTTTGTGAGGGCCACGAAGAATCCAGCACGAGTTTTCAGGATACAAAGAAATAACATTTATTTACAATAACATACATACATATATATATATATATATATATATATATATACATACAGCAGCAGCAGCAGCAACTTCCCTAGCTGCTCACTCCTCTATCTCTGCTGGTTCCAAACTGGCCAGCTCTATTTATGCAGGCAATCTGCTAATGATTTCTCCGCCCCCCTCATTGGGGAAGTTCATACTCCCACAGGATTGTGGGATTGTCATTAGTCCCCAGCCAATGGTAAGCAGGCAGGTTATAACACTAAGTATATGATAATAATCGCTTGTTGTTACAAGTAGGCTTCAATGAAGTTACTGTGAAAAGCTGTTCAGTTTGTGAGGTAGGCCGAGCTTAGAGAATTTATCCAGGTTAGAATTTGGAATTACCCCATTGTTTGGATAGGCACACAGGCAGCGATCTCACCTTTAAGAAAGTGTGCCAAAACAGGTGAAAGGGAAACTCTACACCGAAAGCCATTTTGAGATGCTTGTGGTGCAAAAACCCAGCATGGATGCGACGACTGCCCAGAATGCTTCCAATGTGGCAAAACTGGACATTTCAAGCGTTTCTGCAAATCAAAAATTTTATCGAAGTCTCGGCCAAAAATGTATTTATGGAACATTCTATCCAAGAAATAGAAAGTCAGGAAACAAACGACATTACAGAGTTCAAAGTGGAAGTTGATTATTGGTCAGTTCAATTTCATTATAGTTCAATTCAGTGTTCAATGCTACTTTTAAAATTGATACTGGACCTATTGTCATGTTAGCAGCCGACCTGAACTAGCTTCAGACAGTGAGCATTCATTAATCAGCAACTTACAACATCCAGACAGCTTGGACCTTTAATTAAAGATGGGATTATTGCTCCTCTTGGCTACAAGGGGCAACAACGGATCATTGATTTGCTCTGTAATTCACAATCAATGTGCATTCCTATTGAGTGGCAATGTTGGCATACTTCTAGGAACCCTACCAAAACCAGTTCTTCCTGAAGTAAGGCCAGGGGTGGTGGATACAAAAGGCACTGCAGCATATGGTGACCATCCCCAAGAAGACCCGCTGGGTCTGAATTAGCTGTTCCGAGAGAGTTATTAAATAAACTCTTGCAGTACTGAGTGATCTCTTGGAGGTTGAGGTCTAAGAAGGCGATTCACCTTTCCAGTTGATGGACACACATTATGAAGTCTCTGTTGTCCTTTAGGGGAATCAGCACCATTCAGATTTTAGTTCCACTGAAGCTATTGAATTATTTTCTAGCCTATCTTTTATTGTCCATGAAGTGTTTTCCACGGGGTTTGCCTTGCCTGAGTCCCGGTCAGAGTCCATAGAGGATCATACTACTAAAGAGCTTGTACGTTCCAGGAGTTGAAAGTCAGTTGGACATCCAGACGTCAGTCACAGCGGCTTTCTTACTTTAGAACTGGATGCCAGCACAGAAGCTGTGGCAGACTCTTTAGCACTTCGGAAGCTGCTGAATCCTGTAGAGCAATCCTGTCCCCAAGTTAATTGTCTACAGGAAATTAGTCTGATTACAGAAGATGAGGCTATCTTCTCTCCATTTGTTCCATGGCCCATAGTGGAGTGACCCCAGGGGAAAGTGTGTCTCTCTTATCACTGCCTACAGAAAGTCCTCCTGAAGTATCACTGGACATCATCTATTTTTCTTTTCCTGGGTCTTACAGGAATTTTGTTGTTTTTTCCTTCATCGTTTCAGTTTATTGAAATCTAGGATCTTCAGTGCTGTTTCAGTCATTGCTACAGCAATGGGTGATAGAGCTGTGACAGTCTTCCTGAAGTTGAAGATCATTCCTCTTTAGAAGGTCTTTTTTAATCTACTTTGTGGGAGCACCAAGTTCCTCAGTCTCCTGTGTTCTTCTCTTCTTGTCCCAAAGGATGCAAATGTCAATTCTCTCCAGTCTCTCTTGGATCAGTCTTTTGTTGTATAGTCTTCATTGCCCTTGCAGTTCAGTCATCCTGCAACCTACAGGAGGTTGCAGGAGTTTGCAAATCCCCCTCAGTGTTTGCGTGGATCTCACCCTCATAAACCAAAGATGTGCAGATAAGTGGATTGGCCACGCTAACTTGCATCTTAATTGGGGGAAAAATTGAATTGGGTACTCTAAATTTATATAAATTTATATAGTATAAAGGGCTAATGGATGGGGCATGCTAACGTATGCTGTAGATGACCATGTATCACCGACATCAGTCAGTAATGTGTTGTACTCTTAAAAGGAAGATAGGATGGCACGGTGGCAGAGTGGTTAACACTGCTGCCTCACAGCTCCAGGGATCCTTGTTCAATACCCGCCCTTGGTGAATGTCTGTGTGAAGTTTGCAATTTCTCCCTGTGTCTGCATGAGTTTCCTCCGGGTGCTCCAGTTTCCTGCCACAGTCCAAAGATATGCAGGTTAGGTGGATTGGCCATGATCAATTGGCCCTTAATGTCCAAAAGGTTAGGTTAGGTGGGGTTACTGGGTTAAGGGGATAGGGTGGGGGGTCTGACCCTACGTAGGGTACCCTTTCAGAGCTTCGGTGCAGACTCAATGGGCGAATGATCTCCTTCTGCACTGTCGTGATTCTATTCTATTCTATTCATTCTGAGATTGGAATTGTGCCTGAGAGCAACATGCTTACTTTATTACCTGTTTAGATGTAGTACTAATAAACAAGCGTTAAGCAGATACCCAGAGTATGTCTACAGTCTGTCTACGAACCAAGCCCCAGGTTTAGAATCTAAGAAATAAGGACCATCTCAAAAGACGCATCACAACCCAATCGTTGCCCCCTTCATTGCCCCGTTACCCAAGAACTCGAGCATTCCTAGTCAAGGGGAAGAAATAGTGAAGATGAAGAGACCCTGGCCAGGATTCTCCCCTACCCAGCGGGGCGGGGGGTCCCAGCGGGATGGAGTGGCGTGAACCACTCCGGCGTCGGGCCGCCCCAAAGGTGCGGATTTCTCCGCACCTTTAGGGGCTAGGCCCGCGCCAGAGTGGTTGGCACCTCGCCGGCCGGCGGGAAAGGCCTTTGACGCCACGCCAGCCGGGACCGGCGGAAGTCCGCGCATGCGCCGGAGCGTCAGCGGCTGCTGACGTCATCCCCGCGCATGCGCAGGGGAGGGGGTCACTTTTGTGTCCGCCATTGTGAAGACTATGGCGAACGCGGAAGGAAAAGAGTGCCCCCACGGCACAGGCCCGCCCGCCGATCGGTGGGCCCCGATCGCGGGCCAGGCCACCGTGGGGGCACTCCCCGGGGTCAGATCGCCCCGCGCCCCCCCCAGGACCCCGGAGCCCACCTGCACCGCCTGGTCCCGCCGGTAAGGTAGGTGATTCCCACCGGTGGGACTGGCATGACAGCGGCGGGACTTCGGCCCATCGCGCGCCGGAGAATCGCCGGGGGGCCCGCCGACAGGCACAGTGCGATACCCGCCCCCGCCGAATCTCTAGTGCCGGAGACTTCGGGTGACGGCGGGGACAGGTTTCACGCCGGCCCCGGGCGATTCTCCGACCCGGCGGGGGGTCGGAGAATCCCATCCCCTATCAGTCAAACTGAATCACAGCCACCTGCTGGATGTTCACACTGTGCGTAACTCAGAGACTAGGGTGGAGGAAAATCCATGATGTGTCAATCGCCCATTATATTTGTCATTATTAGCACTAGCTGCTTGCAGAAAATATTTAAAAGTGCGGCAGCAAAAACCTAACATGCTGTCTTCAACGTTGAACTGGATTTTGTGGTGGTGTCAAGGGTCTCACAGCAGTCCTGAAAGTGAGGGAGCAAATTCGCTTTGGTGGTCAGTGGGACCTGGGATAGCATCTTGTCAGCAGTAGCTAATTAGCTGGCTGCCCCCGGGAATGCTATCCCTATTTAAGGATGATTGTTTGCCCTCAGAATTGCCGGCCAGTCTGAGGGCTGTCCACTCAGCAGCACCATTGTGAATGGTGGCCACTGCTGGGGCTGCATCTAGAGGAGGAAGAGGAGGACGCATCGATTGTTGTGCACTTGCACAACCACGTAAGTGTGGTCTGGGAACCAGGGTCAGTCAGGTAGGTCACTACAAAGGGCTGGCCATTGCTGTGGGGGAGGGGAGGCTGAATGGGCCAAAGAGTGCCTAGAGATGAGGGCTCTTGCTCTGGAACCAGCTGGAAGGCTATAACAGTTACCAATCGGGGTTGGTTGAGCACAGGGCTAACTCGCTGGCTTTGAAAGCAGACCAAGGCAGGCCAACAGCACGGTTCAATTCCCGTACCAGCCTCCCCGAACAGGCGCCGGAATGTGGCGATCAGGGGCTTTTCACTGTGTCTTCAATAGAAGCCTACTTGTGACAATAAGCAATTTTCATTTCATTTCAGGAAGTCTCCTAATGTGGTGGTGGGCGCCTGTACCACTGCTGGTACAGTGCTGGTGGCTTCGCCATTTAAATAGCTTGATAAGCACCTGGCATGTGGGCCATATTCGACCATCCCTGCCCCAGGAAAAATGGCATGGTTATGGAAAGGCAAGAGATGACCTGCTGCCTTCTCTTGCCATTTTCTGGGTCCTCCTGCTTCTGAGCCCTTCTGCAGACGGCTAGCAAAATCCAGTCCACACTGAGCAGATGCGGGTTAGTCACATCCCACAATCTCCAGCTGTTTCAGTGGATTATCAACATAAACCTCCATTGATTCTATGAAATTGCATACCAGCCCCTCCAGCTTCATATCCAGTTTTTTACATAGGTGATGCACCAGCTATGAAGATAATTATTTACACGAGTGCCAGTTTCATATCAGGTGATAAAACAGAGGAAGAAGGGAAATCATTTATACTTTTATTTCTTGAATCTGGAGCTGGGAACTTTCTAGTACTTTCTAATCCGTAAACTGCCCTAATAAACAACAATTAAACACTGATTGCCCTGCAGCTGAGCTTACGTCTAGAAATTGGGTTTTGTGGTGTCAAAACAGAGGCTACTTTAAACATACCATACTTCAGCTTTAACAAATACATTGCACATTATGTAATGTGTCTGTCATTATAAAACAGTAAATCTTCTGACTTACCATGAAAAATACCGTGGAAGTTCCATTAGTTTCAATCAAAAGTTTATTGGAAAACTGCCTGAACTCTGGGGCTAGTATATATTAAAACCTCAAGTTCAACTGAAGCCCTGCACCTCATGACATTTGATAGATTCAGAATGTGCAACTGATTGGGGCGGCATGATGGCACAGTGGTTAGCACTCCTGCTTCACGGCACTGAGGTCTCGGGTACGATCCCCGCCCCGAGTCACTGTCCGTGTGGAGTTTGCAAATCCCCCTCAGTGTTTGCGTGGATCTCACCCCCATAAACCAAAGATGTGCAGATAAGTGGATTGGCCACACTAACTTGCATCTTAATTGGGGGAAAAATTGAATTGGGTACTCTAAATTTATATAAATAAAACAATTTGCAACTGAGGAGTGTATACATACAAAAGTCAGGAATTACAGCCAAAGCACCCAATAAGTTAATGTAGTGTATACTTTATTTACCTTCATATAAACTCTGTATTTATTCAATTCTCACTCTGGCATGTTACTTAAATTGCTTAATTCAAAACCATTGGATATTTCAGTGTTTCTTACAATGCAAAATGTAACTTCAAACAATCAGGAGCAGATGGCAAGCTGATGCCGACGTTTGCAAATCTTTTGTTTCCTTTGGTGGTTCCTTTCCACTGTCCAAGCGACATCCCAGTAGAAAAGCAGCTCCTATTGCAACACAAATAAAACACCTGTTGGGATTGTATAAAACACTGGTGAGGGTCACAGGTGGAGTATTCTGTGTAGTTCTGGTCACCACATTACAGGAAGGACGTAATTGCTCCAGACAAGAATGTTGTCAGGGCCAGAAAAGTGTAGCCACTCACCGTGTCTGCATGGGTTTCACCCCCACAATCCAAAGATGTGCAGGTTAGGTAGATTGGCCACGCTAAATTGCCCCTTAATTGGAAAAAAAAAAGTTGGGTATTCTAAATTTATAAAAAGAAAAGAAAAAGGAATATGTTGCCACGAGGAGAGATATGCTAGGTTGAAATTAGAGGGGATGATTGGTCTCAGGAAGACGAGGAATCTTTATGTTTTACAGACAACACAAACCTGGTCTTCACGGAGTTAAATCCTATTTTCTCATGATAAATAGCAAAAAGATATTTGTGGAAAAAAATCATGTTGGAAGACTACAACGAACAATACAGAACACGAAAAGATATCGCCGTTCCAAAATAAATGCCCAAAGCTAGAACTTCTTTCTCCCCTCTAATTTCAAATCGAAAAGGGATAGGCTTTAGTTGGACACAAATCCCTTGCCTGCAGGCATTAGTTGCTGTAAGTACGCAGAAGGAAGTAATTAACCTTTTTGATGGGAATTGCTGTATTTTATTCATTTGAGTACACAAACTATCTTAGATAAAGTTATGATAGCAAAGTCATGGCCAGACCCGCCAGATTTATCACAAAATTGTGTCTGCATTCTGAAATCCCATAAACAGGCTCACCATACAAACTAGGTGTAAGACATGGATCAGTGTGGTATTTTTGTTTCTGATTTATAATGTAGTGGATTCATCTCCACTCCAGTGACTTGAGAACATTATCGTCATTGAGTTTAAAGCAAGGCTTTGCCTGTTCTCAGGTGGATATGGAAGATCTTGTGAGTCTATTCAAAGAAGTGCGAGGGGGAGGTTCGGTTTCTTGAAGTCCTGACTGATCCCTCAGACACCACCATAAAAGCAGTTTAGTCATTTGTTTTATTTTTAAAAATAAATTTAAAATACCCAATTATTAAGGGGCAATTTAGCGTGGCCAATCTACCTAACCTGCACATCTTTGGGCTGTGGGGGTGAAAACCACGCAGACATGGGGAGAATGTGCATTTGTCTTATTCTTGTTCATGGGAATTAGTATGTGAATTGGGGGCTATATAACAAGGTTTGTCTTACTCTGCAGATGTCTGTTTTGCTGTTTTTATTTTTATCTATTTTTTCTAGCAAAAACAATTTACATTTATATCGTGCATGAAATGTTGAAAAACAGGGTTTCTCAAACTTTTCCAAACCCTTTTGACCTCCCAAAAGTACTGAAGGCACCCCTGAGAAACATTTTTATTATATTGACAAATGAACCACAAAAATGTATCCTGCAATAGATACACGTATAGAAAAACAAACATATGTATACATTTATTACTATATAAAGTTCCTCTATTCAACAAATAATTCCAAGCCTTACCTTTTGCCATTTTAAATGGGAGCACCCACTCCCTTACCCTCTCTCATCTGCAACCAATCTCACCCACAGCTGCCCACACACACATTCACCTCTCTCACCAACTCAATCTCCTCTCAGTCCCAGAACCAAATCCTCATTGGCCTTGGCTCTTCTTGGGTACTCTTGGCAATGGTCCTCTTGGGGCCCCTCTGCTCCAGCTCCTCTCAGGGCCCACTTGGCTGCAGCTCCTCGGCCCTCACAGCTCTGGCTCCAGCTTCTCAGGCCTCCACAGCCCTGGTTCCTCTCCTCTCGACTTGGCTCTGGCACCTCCCGGACCACTACAGCCCTGGTTTCAGCTCCTCCTGGGCCCCTACGACTTCGGCCCATCGTGGGTCAGAGAATCGCCGGGGAAGAGGCCACTACGAGCGGCCGCTGACCGGCACGGCGCGATGCCTGCCCCCGCCAAATCTCCGGCGCCTGAGAGTTCGGCAGAAGGTGGGGTCGGGATTCACGCCGCCCCCCGGCGATTCTCCAGCCCGACGGGGAGGGTCGGAGAATCCCGCCCAATATTCAAAAGGCCCCATTGATATGCTTCTCTCCCCATGGTCTTGGAGAAGGGGATAGCGCAGAGACCGGGGTGGAAAATGTATGTGGGGTTTCTGGGTGATCAAAGATTTTGTGAGAAGATCGGGAATGTGATTGAGTAGGTCATGGGTTTTAACTGTACAGGGGAAGTATCGCAGGTGTGGTATAGGAGGCTCTGAAGGCGGTAGTGAGTGGGAGGCGATATCGTTTATGACCCAATTTAAGGACAAATTGGTGCCGCTGATGGTGGGAATGTTTGAGGAGGCGATAGGAAATTGGCTGCCACCACAAACATTGGAGCAGGCCTCAATTTCTTTGCTGTTAAAGAAAGATAAGGCCCCAACAGAGTGTGGGTCATACAGGCCTATATCGCTACTGAATGTTGACGCAAAGATACAGGCGAAGGTCCTGGCGGCTAGATTGGAGGGGTGCCTCCCGAAGGTGATAGGGGAGGACCAGACAGAGTTTGTGAAAGGAAGGCCGCTATTCTCAAATATTGAGAGCAGCACGGTGGCGCAGTGGGTTAGCAGTGCGGCCTCACGGCACTGAGGTCCCAGGTTTGATCCCGGCCCTAGGTCACTGTCCGTGTGGAGTTTGCACATTCTCCCCCAGTTTGCGTCGGTTTTGCCCCCACAGCCCAAAAGATGTGCAAGCTAGGTGGATTGGCCACGAAAAATTGCCCCTTAATTGGAAAAAAAATGAATTGGGTACCCTAAATTTTACATGAAGCTATTCACAAATATTATGAAGTTATTAAATGTAATCATGATGCTGGTTGAGGGAAAGGAGACAGAGCAGTGGTTGTGCTGGACACAGAAAAGGCATTGATTAAGTGGAAGGGGGATAGATGATGGCGGTTCTTGAGAAGTTTGAGATTGGGCCGAGATTCAAGGAGTTGGTACGGCTATTATAAGGAACCAATGGCGGGTGTCCACACATACAACATGAGTTTGGGGTACTTTGCTCTGCACCGGGGGTCCAGGCAAGGGTGTCCTATGTCCCCTCTGCTATTTGCATTAGCAATAGAGCCTTTGGCCATCGTTAAAGGAGCTCAGGGCTGCGGAAGGAAATAATACGGAGGGGAGGGGTTGGAACATAGGGTGTCTCTGTACGCAGACGATTTATTGTTATAGATCCAAGTGTGTTGATGGGGAACATATTGGAATTCTCCGAAGTTCTACGTCTTTGTCAGGATATAAATTGAACCTGGTAAAGAGTGAATATTTTGTGGTGTCCCAGCCGGGAGTGGGGGTGGGAGTGGGAGGGCTGACATTTCACAGGGCGGCAACCCACTTCAGGTATTTGGGGGTGCAGGTGGCGCCGGACTGGTGGGGCTCCATAAGTACAATTTTGCTAGCTCGGTGGGGAGGGTGAAGGTGAATTTGGCAAGATGAGATAGCCTCCCCCTGTCACTGGCAGGTCGGGTGCAGGTGATGAAAATGAATGTGTTGCCACAATTTCTGTTTCCATTTCAGTGCCTGACGGTCTTTTTGTTGAAGGCATTTTTGAAGGAAGTGGACAAGTCACTCACTTTGGGGTAAGGTAGCCAGGGTTAGGGAGGTGGTCCTGCAGAGAGGGCATCAGGCGGGGTTGGGGTGATGGAGGGGGGCAGTGTTGGGCCTCCCGAATTTATTATATTACTGTTGGGCAGCAAATAACAAAAAGGTGAGGAGTCGGGTTGGGGGGGGGGGGGGGGGGGGGGGGGGCAGCAGGAGGGGGGGGGGGGGTCCCGGTGGGTTAGAATGGAGGGGGGTCAGGGTCGAGGGCGTTGGTAACAGCACCGTTCCCGATGGCCCCAGGCAGGTACCCTGGGAGTTGGTGGTGGTGGTGGCGACACTGAAGATTTGGAGGTAGTTGAGGCAGGATTTTAAGCTGGGGCTGGGTCAGGGAGATGTTGATTGGGGGGGGGACCATAGGTTTGAGCCTGGGAGGCTGGATGGGAGGTTTTGGAGATGGGAGGAGAGGGGGATCAAGGTATTAAAAGACCTGTTCCTGGGGGGACATTTTGCAAGGTTGGAAGAGTTGGGGGAGTAATATGGACTGGGGTAAAGGGAAGGGTTTGCGCGGAAGGAGGTTCAGAGCTTCCCGATAGCGCCGACCCCCTCATTGTGGAAGAGGTATTGACGGCAGGGGAAATGGAGAAGGGGCGGCATCGACGATCTACGGGAGGATTTTGGGGGAGGCCAGGCTGTCCATGGAGGGGATCAAAGCCCAGTGGAAGGAAGAGTTGGGGGAGGTTATGGAAGTCAGTTTGTGGTGAGAGGTGCTCCAGAGGGTGGATGCCTCAATCTCATGTGCAAAGTTGGGGCTGATACAGCTGAAGGTCATGTTTAGGGTGCACCTCACGAGGGTGAAGATGAGCCGACTCTTTGAGGGAGTGGAGGACGTATGTGAATGTTGTGGAAGGAGCCCCGCAAACCATGTAGGTATATTTTTGGCCCTGCCCGAAGCTGGAGAAGTATTGGAGGGAGGTTTTCAGTGTCATCTCTGGGGTAGTGCATGTGAACTTGGAATCAGGACTGCTAGAAGCCATTTTTGGGATGCCGGACCGGCCCTGGCTGCAGGTGGATGCGGGGGGCATATGTTTTAGTCTTTGCCTCGCTGATTGCCTGGAGGCGGGTCTTGTTCAGGTGGAGGTCAGCTTCTCCACCCTGTATCTCAGCAGGGCGGGGGGGATCTACAGGAACTTCTGACTCTCGAGAAGGTGAATTTTGAGCTGAGGGGGATGAAGGAGGGGTTCTACAATTCATGGGAACTATTTATTATGCACAATCGGGAATTGGTTGCCATCGAACATTTGGAGGGGAAGGGGGTTGGGGTTATTGTTAATTTTGTTTACATTGTTTACTGATTGACTGTTAATTTAGTTTTTCCTGGAATGTACAGGTGGATGTTTCGGTCTGTATATTGAGCGGGGTGCTGTTTTTGTTTGGGGGATTGTTACTGTATTTGTTTTTGTTTGTTTTTTATTTGTTTATTTGATAAAAATGAGGAGAATAGAAAGGCATGTGTCTCTCCCAATAATGAGATTACAGGGTCATTTAGATCAGAATCAGGCCAGAATATTTATGAAGAGAATCAGTTGAGAGGCGATGGGGAAGGTCAATGAGATATACATATGTTAATGTATAGTCAAGGAACCTTGATGGGGACAGGCAACCGAATGCACAGAGTATAATCAAAGCGGAACAAAGGTATAATGAGCTGGATGGTCAGAAGCCAGGGAACAGTTCACATTTAGTAGTCTCCGAGAGCAGACAAACCATCTTCCAGCCACCTAGCCTGAAGACCAAGGTTTTGCAGCTAGAGGTCAAGTTTACATGAAACAAGCTTCTAAGTCTTAGAGCCAAGGCAATGCAGAACACATTCATCACGGCGATTTTAATATTTTCGCTCGACCATGAAAAGACGTTTCCCAGACTTGTCACCCCGGTATTGTGCAGTAACTATAAGCTGGTTATTTAATTTGGATATTGTTTGGGGAAATGGGACAGTCTAACAGAGTACAGATGTCATAGATATATTTTGGACCAAGGGGAACAAGGGTTTTATATAATCTGCGTGTGTTTAATAATTCATACATCTTAATTGCATGAGAGTTAGAGTAGTCCTGTTTGTGTGTTATCTTTATTTTAATAAATAATCTTAATAATTATGACATGGCGACTGGATTGTTTATCCTCACTGGGGTTTGACTTGTCTTCTCACACCAAAATAAAACCATACACCCCACAAACCGGAGTTCCAAGTTGGGATTCCCTCACAGATAACATCAGCATGCTACAAGAGAGAAAATGTGTGCTTCGTGACGAGGGGGCTATGAAATGAAATGAAATGAAAATCGCTTATTGTCACGAGTAGGCTTCAAATGAAGTTACTGTGAAAAGCCCCTAGTCGCCACATTCCGGCGCCTGTTCGGGAAGGTTGTTACGGGAATTCTCGGGAATATATGCAATTCTCTGCAGCCAAGAGCAGAAGACCAGACTGCTGTGTTGTCTGCCCGGTGCAAGGGTTTAGTACATCTGCTCAGTGTTGGAGAGGAGCATGCAGTGGGTGGAGAAGGATCTGATTGTCATGGTCCATGTAAGTATCATTGACATAGATAGGACTAAGAAATCAGTTCTGGAAAGTGACAATGAGCAACTAGGGGCTAAATTAAAAACCAGAACCTCAAAGATTGGATTATTCCTTGAGCCATGCGCAAATTGGTGTAGGGTAAATAAGTAATTAAGATTAGAGAGATGAATGCGTAACTCTAAGATTGTAAGATTGGCATGGGAGGAGTGAATTTTGATTCATGCAACATTGGCACCAGTGGAAGCTGAACCGTTGAGGCAGTCTACACACGAAATGTTCACTGAGACCCAGTGGCGGACTGGCCAGGATGTCAGCTTGCCCGATGGCAAGTGGGCCCCTGATGAAGTGGGCCCCCTATATCAAATAAAAATGCAATAAAGAAACAAACACAGCCAACTGTTTTAGTAATAAAAAGGAATAAGGAAAAAAAGAGAACAGGACACAAATAAGCAGTGCATGAAAAGGAACGAAGCAGGGGAGGTAGTGGAAGGATGTGAAATAGGGGGGCCCGGGTCGGGAATAATTAAGGACATTCTATGTTTTCAGCAAGAGTGTGTGAATTTAAAGATAAAGTTACAATTTGTGATTTGAGATGGTCGGCAACTTCAAAGGATATCAAGCAATAGTCTTGGTTCAGCCGGTACATCGGTCCGGGGCCCGGAGAGCCAAGACGGGGCCCGTGAATCTCTGAAGGGCCCTTAAAAATTATAATTAATTATATAAATAAATCTCCAACTTCTTTCCTGAGATTTGTATTCTAACTTAATAAAATATAATTGTTTTTAAAAAGAGCAATACCAAATAAAAATGCAATAAAGAAACAAACAAATAATCACTCAGTGTATGAAGGAATGAAGCAGTGTTAAACGGATGTGAAAAGGATGGTCGGCAACGTGAAAGGATATCAAGCAGTCCATAGGGTCATGAGGTCACCGAAAAGGAGAAGCGGTACCTTTGACCGTGAATCATGAGGTCAAAGATATTGAAGTGATAAGCCATGATCGGTAAACTCAAAGGGTTGCGACTTGTAACACTACACTGGTATCAAACTGGACATGTTAACTTTGGTCGTGGGACCATTCTTAATGTCTTACTATAGTCGGACCAAACTTCTAAGTTTCAACAGTTGTTTCAGTTGCTTGCTAGTGTGAACGCCTGACAGTGGATTGTCTCCTCTTCTGAAGCTGCATAGGCCACAGTAGTATTGACTAATGAACATAGCCTATTGAAGTGTAAGTAAGTTATTTTATATTTTTTATCAAGTAGGGGTTTATCTGGCGTTCCTTCAAGTTATTCTTGCAATCATCAATATTCATTTTTCCCAATGTGGGCTATTTTTAATTAAGTTTTTATTTCAGGAATATTACCCCTTCCAGCATGGAAAAGAAAAAGCATAAATCTGGGTCACTAAAACGCAAAGAACAAAAAGAAGCAGAAAGGAAGGAATCAGCCAAGCGATGCAGGCCTAGTACAGAGTTTATAATACCACAAGCACAATACACATCAATATCCAGTTCTGCAACAAATAATCAAGAAGCAAGAAACAATGCTCATGGTGATGATGCAATGACATGCGAGTTACAAGAACAGAGAAGAGCTACTTTGAATGTAGAGACAAATACAAGTGCATCCATTACTAATCAACCCAGGCCCAATATTTCTTCTGGCTTCCTTGTTCCGGTATCTGTACTGCCTGTAGTTGCAACATCTGAACACATAGCTTCAACTAGTGGCAGGGAATCAGATATTCCTTCAAACATAAATGACTTGGTTTCAGAAGCATATCCTGTAAATGAACCTACGCAAGAAAATGAAAGATCAATTACTGGAATTTTCCAATATCCATCACGAGCAAAGCTAAAACAGTTTTTTGCTGAACATCCACTTCAGCCACTTGATGATCTGCCATTTGATGCTCGTTTGTATGAGAGGAAAATTATGAATGACTCAGTCCCAAGAAAATGGCTAACATATAACAAAGAAAATAGATGCTTATATTGTTCATACTGCTTAGCCTTTGAGTTTCCCAACACTTGTAATCCATCACCCTTTGTACGTGGCTTTAGTGACTACAGCCGTATTAGCCAGAGCTTGACTTTACATGAATCGACAACAACACATGTCAGAAATGCTCAGCAATATATCAGTGTGGTTAATGATGGCACCTTAGATAAATTTTTTGCAGCATCACTAATTAAAAGGAAAGAAGAAGTATTGAAGCAGAGAAGTATTGTCATGAGGATTATAGACATCATAAAGATGTTAGGCAAGCAAGCACTTCCTTTTCGAGGTCACAGAAATGAATCGGCCTACACTCTAGATAATGAGGTTCTGAATATTGGCAGTTTTTTTTAGCTACAGTGCAGTTGATTGCAAAATATGACCCCATTATGGCAGCTCACGTTTCTGCAGTGCAAAACAAGTCTAAACAAAGAATCAAACGATTAGAGCAACAAGGAAAGGCTCAAAGTAAAGACCGTGGTGGACTTGTTACATACCTGAGTAAAACAACTATAAACATGTTAATCAAAATTCTGAAGAATATGATACAAGAAAGAATTAGTCATGAAGTTTCTCAAGCAAAATATTATTCTATTCAGGTTGATTCAACACAAGGTAATTCATCCATCGATCAGTTAGCATTATTATTCGGTATGTGCTTAAAGGTATTATCTGTGAGCGACTACTTTCAGTTGTGCCAAGTAATGATGGTACAGGACAGGGACTTTTTGATCTATTGATTGAAACATCTTAAAATTTACCCCCAAAAATGTTTATCTGATAGCACAGATGGCGCTGCAAGCTACCATGGCCAGTATAATGGTTTACAAAGTAAAATTGCTGATGTGGCTGATCAACATGTTCATATATGGTGCTATGCCCATGTCTTGAATTTGGTGATAACTGAAACAACAAAATGTTGTGTGCCTGCAGTTTCTTTTTTTAATTTGCTCCAGAATATAGCATCTTTTGTGAAAGCATCATACAAGAGAATGGCTGTATGGATATAAGTTGTTGGAAAACATCTAGGACAAGAAAAAATGAAACGATTAAAGCTAATTGGTGAGACCAGATGATCAGGAAAATCCAATACAGCAACACCTATATTTGGACGTTTTGATGATGCCGCTGCCAGTACTTTCGTAAATCTATTGACATGCTTATCAATGATACAAGATTCAGAAAAGTTTGATGCAAAAACAAAACATGAAGCAAATGTTTTACTTCAAAGTCTTCTAAAGTTTGAAACCATATTGACAGCATTTACTTACTTGTATATATTTAAAACTACAACCCCGTTATCAAGTTATCTACAGACAAGTGGTTTAGATATGTTTACTGCATGGAGTTTGGTAGATTCAGCTACAACAAAGTTGAAGGAACAGACAAGAACATTTGATAACGTTCACAGCAAGGCTTTGGAATTTGTAAATAAATGTAATGACAGGGTTTCACAGATGAATATGGATGAAAATCAAACATTGGAAATTGATGCGTTGGAAACAGCATTGCCAGTTAAGAGGCAGAGGAGGAAGAAAAGAATGGCAGATGCGCTTATTGAACATAGAACATAGAACATAGAACAGTACAGCACAGAACAGGCCCTTCGGCCCTCGATGTTGTGCCGAGCAATGATCACCCTACTTAAACCCACGTAACGCGTAACCCAACAATCCCCCCATTAACCTTACACTACGGGCAATTTAGCATGGCCAATCCACCTAACCCGCACATCTTTGGACTGTGGGAGGAAAACGGAGCACCCGGAGGAAACCCACGCACACACGGGGAGGACGTGCAGACTCCACACAGACAGTGACCCAGCCGGGAATCGAACCTGGGACCCTGGAGCTGTGAAGCATTGATGCTAACCACCATGCTACCGTGAGGCCCCCATGATGATGAAAGAAATTCCTCAGATTCTCTAGCTTATTTTCAAGTAAATGTGTTTAACCTAATAATGGATCGCATTGTCCAGTCACTAGAATCACGCTTTGTACAACACAAACAGTTGTATAAAGATGTGTCCTGCTTGGACCCAGCAAAGTTTAAAACTATTGCAGAGAAGGGCCTTGAAGATGAAGCATTGGAAGGTATTATTAAGCTGTTTCCACAAATCAGCAAAGATCAAGTAATATTGGAATTGTTTTATTTTGCTTCAAACTTTGATGTATTAAAGCTATTGCTTAATGATGGTGAGAATATGGATTCCAGTTGCAACAATTGTGAAATTTGCAGCACTTGCCCATCGTGTGTACTAAAGATTCTGGTATCCAACAGACTTCATGACAAGGCATATGATAACCTTTATGAACTTTATAAAGTCATCTGCACACTATCAGTTACTCAAGTCCGATGTGAGAGGACATTTTCGAAGCTAAAGATCATAAAGACAAGTTTAAGAAATTCGCTGTCTGAGGAGAATTTGGAATCATACATGTTGCTATCCATTGAAAAGGAATTGTTAGATGAATTGGATGCAGAAGCAATTATTGGCAGATTCGCACAATCATCTAGCGAACACAAACAATTGCTCTTAATATAGTGGACTGCATGCAATGTTCTATTGTGCTTTTGAACTATCTGTTAATGTGTAACTTGTGCAGTAAACTATTTAGAAATATCAACCAATTACTTAAAATTAAAATAAATAAATAAAAAATTCAATTATAACATTCTGTATTTACATTTGATATCTACTGCCAGTAGTATGTACAGTACATGTACACTGTAATTACTAAGAAATACACATTTTTTTCCACAAAAACTTTAATTGTACCCTTTTTTCCATATGTATTTTTTGAAAATTTTATTTATTCGTTATGAAAATTAAATGATAGCATTGTAGTTGTGGGTGGGCCCCCTTTGTCTCCTGGCAACCAATATTTTTAGACCCAGTTCGCCACTGCTGAGACCAGTGTTCCAGAAAATAATGTAACTAGGGTAGTAGAGAGAGCTTTCAACTTAAAAGTGAGGGGAGAAGAAAGCATGTGAGAGTAAAGTAAAAGGAAACAAAATAATAGAGCAGGGCATCAATTTGGGTATTGGGTTCCAGGGTGTGACAGGAAAAGACGGAACATACAATTGTAAGAATGCACCAGCAGATAAAGCCAAAATGGTTTTTAAAAATGAGTTTAAGGTCCTGTATCTGAATGCATGTAGCATTTGTAACAAAAGAAATGAAATTGTCAGCACAGATGGAGATAACTACGTCTGACCTTATGGACATTACAGCGACCTGAAAGGTGACTGGGAGCTGAATGTTGAAGGCTTTTTGACATATTGGAATGGCAGGAAGCTAGGATGGCTCTGTGAGTTCAGTACTGAGGGAAGACATTAGCTTAAAAGAGCAAGACGTAGAAGCAGTTTGAGTAGAGATAAGGAATAGTAACGGTAAGAGTCACTTGTGGGAGTATTTTGTAGGCTCCCCTAAGTTATACTGTAGGACAAACATACAGGAAGAAATAACTAGGGTGTGTAAGAAAGATACCATGATAATGTTTTTGGGCAGTTTCTTAGAGCAGTGCATTCCAGAGCCAACCAGGGAGAAGGTTATCCTAGATCTGGTAATGTGCAATGAGACAGGATTAATCAACAACCTCATGGTTTTAAAAAAAGCCTCTAGGTTACAGCGATCACAATTTGATAGTTTCATGTTCAGTTTGAAATGGAAAAGTGTGGGTTCATGAATCACGTTTTAGAAACTATGAGAGTATGAAGGAAAGCTGGGAAACTAGGTCAAAACGTATCACAGTAGAGTTGCAGTGGAAAACGTTTAAGGGGATTTTTAATAACACTCAAACTGTTTATCTCAGTAAGAAAGAAACGTTCTTTGAGAAGGATGTAGCATCCATGGCTAAATAAGGAAGTTAAGGATAGTATTAAATTGAAAGAAACATTGCACAAATTAGTGGTAGGCCAAAGGATGGAACAGATATTAAGAACCAGCGTAGTATGACTAAAAAGATAATAAACTTGAGGCAGAAAGCAGAGAAAGTTAGCTAGTAATATAAAATAGATAGTAAATGTTTGTACCAGTATTTTAAGAGGCAAAGAGTAAAGCTGGGTCGCGATCTGCCGGCTGCGTTGCGCTCGAGTGAGGGTGCGGAGGCCTCCTGCAGTCTTCCTAGCAGCCTTTACGCATCACAGATCCAGCCAGATCTCGCAAGGCATCGGAATCAGAACCTTGACCAAAATGGGCAAACAGCAGCAGGGTGACGGGCTGGAGGTTGGTGATGAGGAACAGCAGGGGCTTGACTACGAGGCCAGGGAGGAAACTGAGGCCCAGCCAGAGGCTGCGATGAGGGTCCAGCAAGCCCAGAGGGCCAAGAAAGATGTTTAAAGCAGCAGAACAGGAACTTGCTGAGACCACACCTGATGCAATTTTTATATCCTTATTTTAAAATATATATAATTGCTTATGAAACAATTCAGAGAAGGTTCATCGAGACTCATTCCTGAGATGGTGGGTTTATTTTATGAAGAAATGTTCAACAAGTTAGGCCTATGTCCATTGGAGTTTAGAAAAATGAGATGCGATCTATCTGAAACAAATTTCCTGAGGGGACTTGAAAGGGTGGAAACCCAGAGAACCATTCTTCTTACGGGACGGACTAAAACTAGGGGACTTAGATTAAAAGTAAGAGGTCTCTCTTTTAAAACAGAGATTAGGAGAATATTTTCTCCAAAGGGTCATTGGTGTGTAGAATTTTCTTCTCCAGAAAGTGGAGGAGGCCAGGTTTATTCAAGACTGAGTTGGGCAGATATTTCCGAGGCCAGTGAGTCAAGTGTTATGGGGGAGCAAGCCGGAATGTGGAGCTCAGACCGCAACATGATCAGCCATGATCTTATTAAATGGTGGAGTAGGCTTGAAAGGGTGACATGGTTGCACAGTGGTTAGTACTGCTGCCTCATAGCACCAGGGTCCAGGGTTGAATTCCGGCCTTGGGTGACTGTGTGGAGTTTGTACTTTCTCCCTGTGTCTGCGTGTGTTTCCACTGGGTGTTCCAGTTTTCTCCCACAGACCAAAGATGTGCAGTTCAGGTGGATTGACCATGCTAAATTGCCCCTTAGTTGCGGGGATGGGATGGGGGAGCGGGGTGCGGGCTTAGCTAGGGTGTGCTTTCAGAGGGTCGGTGCAGAGTTGATGGACTGAATGACACCCTTCTGCACAGTAGGGATTCTATGGTTTCAATGGACCAATGGTCTACTGCTCCTATGTTCCTAGGGTCAGTTTTATGGAAAATGGTACCTTGAGTGAACTTATATTTTGGTACCCTTTCAGTTTAAGATAGAGTACTTAAGTATTACCTCCCTTCTCTTGCTCAGGCTGAGGGCTGAGTTCACTGACATTCACGTTCATGGTGCCTTAGTAACTGCAATCTACCTGATGGCCATTTTAAAGTGTTCTTCCCTGCGCATTTCCGTCCTGAAATGAGACAGCCAGTCCACAAGTGGTAGTTGTACTTCGCTCTTGCCATCCAGCCTGTACCAAATCCATCTCCAGGAACTGCTCATTCACTCACTGTTGACTACAGTGCAAACCCCCCCCCCCCCCCCCCCCCCCCCCATCCCCAACCGTCCCCTGACCACAGCGCCCTGGGTGGCCATCCAGCCATAAGGCCGGACCTGATCAGTAAACGTTTTCAAATTATGTTGTGAATTATCCTGGAAAGTCTGCACGAACCCCAATTTGGGAATCAATGTTCTGGATGAGTTTAAGGAGGGTGCAAAGTGAGAACCCAGCCAGCAAGAGAACGGAAACAATTGAATCTGGAGGTAACGTTGACATAGATAGGGGTCTCGGCAGCAGATGACCCTACATCAAGGTGGACAATTGCAAATTTATGAATGTTATGATTTTTTAAGTCAAATGTTAATCTACCCATCATTAGTTCTTTAGCTGTGAGTCCGCACCACATTTCATGGCTTTCCAGGGAAATAATTCTTTCATTCCAAATATTGCTTGAAGTTTGTTGATTTTATACTCATTTCTTATACTTCTGTGCTTCATTGTGCATTATCTATGCATGTACAATTTCAGAAATTTGAGCTAAAGCTTTAATAACAGCTTTATGATAGATTGGAATGAAATAACTTTGGTCAGCATAACCCGTCCAGAAGCAACTCATGCCAGCTCCAAGTCATTGCTCAAAACGGCACGAAGTTAGCTAACCTTGGAGAAGCCTATGCATTCTGACAGGATCATATCCAAAAAAAGCAGATTGTAAAAAGCATTACGTTCCCAGTGCTGGGAAGCCAGTCTCATTTGCTTGTTCTAAAATTTTGGAACAATGCAGCTTCTTTGTATTCAATTTGGCTGTTGTGATTCAGGAGCTAATCTGATGGCTATGGAAGGTCCTCAATGTGAATGATTGAAAACTAATTTGGATGGGCAAAACTATCTGGGTACTCAGTTTTGCCACAACCAGAAATAATTTGGTGCAGAGGAAGTGCCTTCAATGTTGCTCCCAGTAACAACAGCAAAATATACCTCTTTGGTGGATTTACCTGACGGTGCTGTCGTTGGCAACAGCGCTCTTCAGTGTATTCAGAGTGACTGATGTGAGAAATGAAAATATCAGTGCTCTGAGATTGTGGGACAAAATGGAGCTTGCTTTGCTGTACACCAAACCTGCATACAGTATTGGTGACCTTTATTTAAAATTTGTTCATGGGACGTGGGTGTGGCAGGCTGGGCCAGCATTTATTGCCCATCCCTAATTGCCCTTGAGGGGACAGTTAAGGATCAACCACATTGCTGTGTGTCTGGAATCACATGTAGGCCAGACCAGGTAAGGATGGCAGGTTTCCTTCCCTAAAGGACATTAGTGAACCAGATGAGTTTTTTATGACAATCAACAATGGTTTCATGGTTATCATTAGACTTTCAATTCCAGATTTTTATTGAATTTAAATTTCACTTTTTGCAGTGATGGGATTTGAAGCTGGGTCTCCCAGCGCATTGCTATGCCACCACCTCCCCAGTACAAAAATTCCAATCAGTATTGTTGGTGATAGGCCTTCATGTGGGGGGAGCATGACATCACTAGAAAGGAAGTATATCATGTGATCAAGCTTAGTTTCACTACAGACAGTTCTGCTGATGTGTCTTCAAGCTTTATGGGGCCGATTCTCCGATCGCGGGACTAGGTGCCCGCGCTGTCACGTTTCACAACGGCGCGAATGGACCCCCGCCGCGACCAATTCACTGGCTGAAAAGGGACCAGCAGTGGCGCCGCGATAAACGCGGTGTGCAGGAACGGCGGTGTCATCGCGCCACGCCACAATGACGCCGCGCTACGTATAAGGAAGTGCGCAGGGTGCACCCACACACCGGGGTCCGATGTGGAAGAGCCCCGTCGTGCCGCACCCCACTTCCGGGGCAGCGACTTGGAGGCACTCCTGGAGGCAGTGGAGGAGCGGCGTGCCATCCTCTTCCCCAGATGTGGACACCGGCAGCCAAGCAGCACCATGAGGCGTGGATGGCGAGAGGCGGGGGCGGCAGTCAGCGCTGTGAGGCACATCCCCCCCCCCCCCCCCCATGGGAGAACAGTGCAGGAAGAAACTGCACAACCTCATGAGGGCAGCGAGGGTAAGTACCCTGACACTCCCCCCGGGAATGCACCCCCGCCCTGGCCCACGCCGGGTTGGGGGGGGGGGGGGGGGGCGCGCTGGGGCTCAATGTTGCTCTCGGGACACATGTGGAACCCCCCACCCCACCCAGTGGGCAGGTGCAATGGCGTGGGTCATAGTGTCCCCACCTTGTGATAATGTTGCGTTCATGTGTGCGTCCTGCCGATGTCCGCCTAACCCTGAAGTTCTTCTACTTCCCCCACCACACCCAAGGGCAAGACAGCTCACAATTACAGGGAGTTGCAAGATCCGGGGAGGGGGGGGGGGAGGGGATCACCTGAGCTGGAGCCCCTGACAGTCTCTGAGCAAAGGTCACTGGACCTTGCTGGGGGAGCCGCCTGCCAGGAGGTAGTGCCGTGCCAGGTCGGAGGCGAAGGTCCAAGTGAGAATCCACTGTATGCATGCAGTCCTTCATCCTATCAGTACCCCCATCCCCCCTCACACCTCACCACCTGACACTGCACCAGCCCCACAGCCCACACCCTCACACCCCACCGCCTGACACTGCACCAGCCCCACAGCCCACACCCTCACACCCCACCGCCTGACACTGCACCACCCCCACAGTCCACACCCTCACACCCCACCGCCTGACATTGCACCAGCCCCACAGTCCACCCCCTCACACCCCACCGCCTGACACTGCACCACCCCCACAGTCCAAACCCTCACACCCCACCGCCTGACACCACACCAACCCCCGCAGTCCACCCCCTCACACCCCACCGCCTGACACTGCACCACCCCCACAGTCCCAAACCCTCACACCCCACCGCCTGACACCACACCAACCCCCGCAGTCCACCCCCTCACACCCCACCGGCTGACACTGCACCACCCCCACAGTCCAAACCCTCACACCCCACCGCCTGACACTGCACCACCCCCACAGTCCACACCCTCACACCCCACCGCCTGACACTGCACCACCCCCACAGTCCACACCCTCACACCCCACCGCCTGACACCGCACCAACCCCCACAGTCCACACCCTCACACCCCACCGCCTGACACTGCACCAGCCCCACAGTCCACACCCTCACACCCCACCCCCTCACACCCCACCACCCCACAGTCCACACCCTCACACCCCACCGCCTGACACTGCACCACCCCCACGGTCCACACCCTCACACCCCACCACCTGACACTGCACCAGCCCCACAGCCCACACCCTCACACCCCACCGCCTGACACCGCACCACCCCCACAGTCCACACCCTCACACCCCACCGCCTGACACTGCACCAGCCCCACAGTCCACACCCTCACACCCCACCCCCTCACACCCCACCACCCCACAGTCCACACCCTCACACCCCACCGCCTGACACTGCACCACCCCCACGGTCCACACCCTCACACCCCATCGCCTGACACTGCACCACCCCCACAGTCCACACCCTCACACCCCACCGCCTGACACTGCACCACCCCCACAGTCCACACCCTCACACCCCACCACCTGACACTGCACCAGCCCCACAGCCCACACCCTCACACCCCACCGCCTGACACTGCACCACCCCACAGTCCACACCCTCACACCCCACCGCCTGACACTGCACCACCCCCACAGTCCACCCCCTCACACCCCACCGCCTGACACTGCACCACCCCCACAGTCCACACCCTCACACCCCACCGCCTGACACTGCACCACCCCACAGTCCATACCCTCACACCCCACCGCCTGACACTGCACCACCCCCACAGTCCAAACCCTCACACCCCACCGCCTGACACTGCACCACCCCACAGTCCATACCCTCACACCCCACCGCCTGACACTGCACCACCCCCACGGTCCACACCCTCACACCCCATCGCCTGACACTGCACCACCCCCACAGTCCACACCCTCACACCCCACCACCTGACACTGCACCAGCCCCACAGCCCACACCCTCACACCCCACCGCCTGACACTGCACCACCCCACAGTCCACACCCTCACACCCCACCGCCTGACACTGCACCACCCCCACAGTCCACCCCCTCACAGCCCACCGCCTGACACTGCACCACCCCCACAGTCCACACCCTCACACCCCACCGCCTGACACTGCACCACCCCACAGTCCATACCCTCACACCCCACCGCCTGACACTGCACCACCCCCACAGTCCAAACCCTCACACCCCACCGCCTGACACTGCACCACCCCCACAGTCCAAACCCTCACACCCCACCGCCTGACACTGCACCACCCCACAGTCCACACCCTCACACCCCACCGCCTGACACTGCACCACCCCCACGGTCCAAATTCTCACAGCGCCCCCTCCACCCCCTCACATACGACCCGCGAGTCTAACGAAACGTGCCTTACTGTGTCCTCCAGTGCCACATGAGCACCGCTGTGGAACTGCCCGTTCACCCCACCGCCGTACAGCCCACAGGGCTGTGGCTCTTCTGGCCACAGGGACGCAGGGGAAGGAGGGGAAGGATCACAGGCAGGAGGACCATCCTCTGAGGCTGGAGCATCGAGGCGTGATGCACAGAGGACAGACAGAGGAGTCAGGAGGGACAGTAATGACTCTTATGACAGTGTGACGGACGAGGAGGGGACAGCGAGCCCGGACAGTGAGGCACAGAGGACGTCGCAACATTCGAGGCACGGGGCACAGCACCTGGCATGGGCCGTGGTCTGAATGCACGGGGCCAAGGTTCCGCACAGGAGACACTAGAGCTGGGGACAGACGAGGACCTAGCGGCCGAGGCACTGCTTTCACCCACATCCTCCAACATCGCAGATACACTCACCTCGGTTGGGAAAGTTAGTGACGAGGCCTCTGGTTCACAGACTGGTGCGCAGCACACAGCCGAACCGATACAGCAGGTGGAGGTAGCAGCAGCCGAGGGGCTGGACGGTCGGAGGGCAGACTGGCCCCAGCAACCAGCTGCTGCCCAGACAGTTCCCGGGTTCCGGGGCATTCCAGGCCCACCCACAGACCCTATGCAATCAGCCCCCAGGGACCAGATGACGGGATGACGGCTGAATTCCGGCAACTGCAGATGGAGCTGGAGGAGTCCATCCGCATCCACGAGTAGGGAGTGGTGCCGGTCATAGCTGCAACCCAGGCCGACACCGCACGGGTGGCGTCCGCGATGGAGGCAATGGGGGAAAAGGTTTCAGGCATGGGTCAGGGTCTTCAGGCGTGGGGCTCAGTGTGCACGCGTCATCTGTGGCCCACGACAGGGCTGCCCACTCTGCGCCAGAGCCACATGGACAGTGCCGCCGCGCTCCGGGGTCTGGCCCAGTCCCAGCAGGCCATGGCCCTGTCCCAGCAGGCCACGGCCCAGTCCCAGCAGGCCATGGCCCAGTCCCAGCAGGCCATGGCCCAGTCCCAGCAGGCCATGGCCCTGTCCCAGCAGGCCATGGCCCAGTCCCAGCAGGCCATGGCCCTGTCCCAGCAGGCCATGGCCCTGTCCCAGCAGGCCATGGCCCAGTCCCAGCAGGCCATGTCCCTGTCCCAGCAGGCCATGGTCCCTGTCCCAGCAGGCCATGGCCCAGTCCCAGCAGGCCATGGCCCTGTCCCAGCAGGCCATGGCCCTGTCCCAGCAGGCCATGGCCCAGTCCCAGCAGGCCATCGCTGAGAGCATCAGCGGCCTTGTCCATGTGATGGACGGCGTCGCCAGACTCAGCGGGAGGTGGTGTTGCCCCAGGTAGGGATGTCGCACTCCCTCAGTTCCATCGCCGGGAACGTTCAGACCTTGGTCGATTCCACAGCGGGCCTTCAGGACTAGCAGAACCAGCTGTTGGTGGTGCAACGGGGCATGCCTTCATGCGTCTGTCCTACTTCCGGTGCCTTTGGAGGGGGGGGGGGGGTACGTGAGGGTGCTCGGTGACGGTGGTGTTCGACGATCGCAGGGTGAGGCTGGAATTCCCCCCCCCCCCCCCCAACACCAAACACGCCGTCGTCTTCAATGCTCCGAACGCCCTCTTCCCCACATGGACATGTGATGGAGTGTCCGTGACGCATAGGGGGGACACCTAGGTGGAGGTGTTCAGATATGGCCATGAGTCAGATATTCAGCACCGTTCTGTAGCTCACAGCTCATCGCAGAGCGGGTTAGCGGGTTGTCATCATCCAACATGGCCCTCTTCATACCTGCTTACGAGGTCTACCGACAGTAATGAAGTGCTGCAGGTGTAGTGTTGCTTGAGGGTGGTGCCATGTGTGTTAGGTTTGTGCGATGGTGCAGGAGGTGGGTGAGGGGGATGCTGGGTGGTGCTAGTGTGCAAGGTCTATGGTGCCAGTGTCCTGAACAACGATGCCCTCCCCCTGGTGTGTGAATTGTGCGGCGGTCAACGCATCGCGTGCTCGCTGTCCCAAATGGTGGCGTTGTGCGGCCTCCCTGGCCATATCCCGCACCCCGATGGTGTCTGCATAAAGGCCATCGGTGACTGCCCAGATGCACTGGTGCACCGAGGCCTGACTTATGCCGCAAAGATCCCTGCTCGGCGACTGGAAGGAGCCGGTCACGAAGAAATCCAGGTCGACAATCACCTTCACTGGGATGGCATGTCCTCCCCCAGTTCCACGTGGTTCGAGGTGCGCCATCAGGTGGCAGATATGGCCGACCGTCTCACGGCTCAGTCGGAGTCTCCTCCTGCATGCCACCTCCGTTAGGTCCTCGAAGGAAACGCGGTCCCTGTACACATGATGACGCATGGGACGCCTCCGCCGCCTTGGCACGGCCACCTGCTCTTGCTCATCCCCTGGTGACCCATCAAGATCAGTGCCATCGCCCTCTTCCTGGCCGATGACGTGGATGTGATCCACACCCTCCGTCTCCTCTTGGACTTGGCGTTATGGCCTGCAGCAGCAGCGGCTGGCATGGGGCCCTCCGCTGCCACTCCCTCTGCAACACCCTCCCTGAGCCGCCTTGCTCGGCCCCGATGGATGGCCATCTGCATGGCTGCCGCTGCAGCCATGGCGGCGAACATCGATGGCTGCTGCGAATACATAATCGACTTGGGGGGGGGGGGGGGGGGGGGGGTTGATTTGGGAGGCAGAGGCAATGACATTTGTTCTGGGTCGCTTTGACAGGTAGGCAGCCAGGGCCGTTTCGATGAATGGGTGCCCAGGCAGCCTGGTCAATGTTCATTCAGGCACGCACCATGCCACCTGCCCACAGTATCCGTTTCCCGCACAGTTCAACCCGTCCCTCCTCATCACAGCACCAGCGGACACAACCCTTAACCATGCCCTGGATTTGGAAGGGTGTCCTCGTCACCTTCCTGCCACTGCCACTGCACTCCAGCTGGGACTCACGGTCCCGCGGGCTACCGTGGATGGCCGCACCCCCCCAACCCAGCAGGACGATGGCATCTTCTGCCCCGCCCCCTCCTCCTTCCCCGTTCTCAATCCTTCACCCCCGCGCCCTTACCCTACCCCATCCACCCTTCCCTGTACCCCTTTACACTGCCCATCCTCCTTAGCCCTCACATCGCCCATTCCAGACCCCTCCCCTCCAACCACGTCCACCCTTCCCCACTCTCCCCCCAACCACGTCCACCCTTCTCCCCAACCACGTCCACCCTTCTCCCCCAACCACGTCCACCCTTCCCCACTCTCCCCCCAACCACGTCCACCCTTCTCCCCCAACCACGTCCACCCTTCCCCACTCCCCCACCATGTCAACCCTTCCCCCCAACCACGTCCACCCTTCCCCACTCTCCCCCCAACCACGTCCACCCTTCTCCCCCAACCACGTCCACCCTTCCACCCACCCCCCCCAACCACGTCCACCCTTCCCCCCACTCTCTCCCTCCCCCCCAACCACATCCACCCTTCCACCCTTCCGCACTCTCCCCCACCACGTCCACCCTCCCCCTCCCTCCCCCCAACCACATCCACCCTTCCCCACTCCCCCCTTCCCCACTCCCCCCCCCCCCCCACCCCCCCCCATGGGGGATCGCGTCAGACGCTTCCGACAGCACCCCCCCTCCCACCCGCCATCACCGGCTGTGGTGGCTACTTGCTGGTTGCTCACCTCCCTCTTCCGCTTCATCAGCCAGCACGACTGCAGGGCTGAACGGCGGCGGCCTGACCTGGGGTCACGCCGTCGGGACTTCGGCCCATCTGGACCGGAGAATAGCGTGGGGCTGGGAGAATCAGCTGCACTGCCTGCTCGGCGGATTCTCCGGCATGCATGGCGCCGACCCAGATGAAGCCGTTCTCGGAAGTTCGGAGAATGGCGGAACGGCGTCGGACAGGCGTCGCACGAAAAACTGGGGTGAGCAGTGATTCTTCCAGACGGCGCGGCATGGGAGAATTGCCCCCTATACCTTTGCGTATCTGTTCTCATGTCCCTAATCTTAATAAATTGACCAACAATGTGTTTATGTCGTCCCTTCTGAGTAATCGGTGTCTTTATTATAAAAACATGACAAATGTCAGCAATTATTTTTAAATGACCCAAATTTATTGAGGTTGATTCGAGAAAAGTAATAAAAAATGCACAAAAGGGAAAGAAGGTGAGCAGGCAAGTAAAGTAATATTGGGTTGAACCTCACCACCTCTCCATTGCTTCCCCCCTTTCAGACACTTCTTAAAATATACATCTTTGTCAAAACCTTTGGTCATCTGGGACAGGATTCTCTGACCTCCAACCGGGTCGGAGAATCGCCAGGGGCCGGCGTCAATCCTGCCCCTGCCGTGTCCCGAATTCTCTGCCATCAGAGATTCGGCGGGGGCGGTAATCGAGCCGCGCCGGTCGGCGGGCACTCCCGGCGATTCTCCGGCCCGCGATGGGCCGAAGTCCCGCCGCTGTCAAGCCTCTCCCGCTGGCGGGAATCAAAACACCTACCTGACCGGCGGGACTGGCGGTGCGGGCGGGCTCCAGGGTTCTGGGGAGGGGGCGCGGGGGCGATCTGGACCCGGGGGGTGCCCCCACGGTGGCCTGGCCCGCGATCAGGGCCCACCGATCGGCCGGCGGGCCTGTGCCATGGGGCACTCTTCACCATGGCGGAGGTGGAAGTGACCCCCCTCCCCTGCGCATGCGCAGGGATGACGTCAGCAGCCGTTGACACTCTGGCGCATGTGCGGACTTACGCCGGCCGGCGAAGTCCTTTCGGCCCCGGCTGGCGTGGCGCCAAAGGCCATCCACGCCAGCTGGTGGAGCGCCAACCACTCCGGCGCAGGCATTGCCCCTCAATGTGAGGGCTTGGCCCCTAAAGGTGCGGAAACTTCCGCACCTTTGGGGCGGTCCAATGCCGGAGTGGTTCACGCCACTCCATCACGCCGGGACCCCCCGCCCTGCCGGGTAGGGGAGAATCCCGGCCCTGATGTAGAAACATAGAAAATAGAAACAGGAGTATGCCATTCGACTCTTCAAACCTTCTTTGCCATTCATTGTGATCATGGCTGATGATCCAATTCAGTAACCTGTTCTCATTTTCCCTCCACATCCTTTGATCCTTTAGTCGCAAGAGAACTCGTTCTTGAAAACATACCCCATCCCCTCCCCACTGACATCCTAACTGTCCTTTAAGAAGGCAATAACCGGCTTCCACTTCCAGCCTAATCCATCCACTGATCCTCTCAAGGCAAACTTAATTTTTTCCAGCCGAAGGAACCCCAACAGGTCGCTCACCCACACCCCCGGCTTCGGCAGCCCCGAGTCCCTCCCCTCCAACAAAGTCTGACCGGATCCGGGCTGCCAGGGAGGCAAAGGCCAAAACGTTGGCCTCTCTCGCCCCCTAGACCCTTGGGTCTTCCAACATTCCGAATATTGCCACTAATGGACTTGGGGCCACTTTCACCTTCAACACCTCAGGCATAACATCCGCGAACCATTGCCAGACCCCTTCAGCACCCCTTCAGCTTTGGACATGCCCAAAGCATGTGAACATGGTTCGAAGGCCTCACGGCACACCGTCCGCACCTGTCTTCCACCCCCTCAAAGAAACTGCTCATCCCGGCCACCGTCATATGCACCATGGTTTAGCAAAGTGGGCTAAACAGCTGGCTTGTCATGCAGAACAGTGCCAGCAGCGCGGTTTCAATTCCCGTACCGGCCTCCCCGAACAGACGCTGGAATGTGGCAACTAGGGGCTTTTCACAGTAACTTCATTGAAGCCTACTTGTGACAATAAGCTATTATTATTATTATTACCTTGAATTTAATAAGGCTAAGCCTAGCACACAAGGAAGATATGTTCACCCTCCTCAAAGCCTCCTCCCACAACCCAGCCTTCATTCCCCCCCACCCCAACTCTTCCTCTCACTTCCGTTTAACTTCCCCTATCGGAGCTC
The DNA here is from genome assembly GCF_902713615.1 of Scyliorhinus canicula. Lineage (NCBI taxonomy): Eukaryota > Metazoa > Chordata > Chondrichthyes > Carcharhiniformes > Scyliorhinidae > Scyliorhinus > Scyliorhinus canicula. The sequence continues at coordinate 186,724,554 of NC_052150.1, read as the reverse complement.
CCTCCCAGTCCATGAATTCCTTGTAAATCTCCCATACCTTCTCCTCACCCACTCCTGCTTTTGCTATCACCTTCTCCTGCAGCCCCCGAGGGAGGCAGGTCGGGAATGGACCGGCCCCTGCTTCCTCACATAATCCCTCACCTGTACTGGAACTCACTCCCGCTAGGTAACTCACACTCCTCTTCCAATTCCGATTCCTCTAAACTCGAAAAGCTGCCCCCCCACTAAAAGGTTCTCAAACCACTCGATCTCTGCCGCCCGCCACCCTTGAAACCCTGTGTCTAAGCCCCCCCCCCCGTGCAAATCTATGATTCCCGCAGATCAGTGCCCAGACTGAGGCACCTTCCAGCCTCCGGACAGCCACCACTGTCCCCATACCCTCAGAGCCACCACTACTATGGGGCTCGTGGAGTACTTGGCCAGCGTGAACGGTAGTGGCACCGTCAACAATGCCCCTAAGCTTGTGGCCTTAGACGAGGCTGCCTCCATTTGCTCCCATGCTGATCCCTCTCCCACCACCCACTTCCTAACTGTGGCTATATTCCTTGCCCAGTAATAGTTCATTATATTTGACAATGCCAGCCCACCACCCTCCCCAGCAGCACCTTCTTTACCCATGGAGATTTCCCCACCGACACAAACCCCAAAATCAGAGCATTATGTTTCCTGAACAAACACTTTGGAATGAAGATTGGGAGGTTCTGGAAAACAAATAACAGATTCGGGATTACTGTCATTTTCACCGTCTGCACTCGCCCCGCCAGCGACAGCAGGAGCATGTCCTACCTCTTAAAGGCCCCCTTATCTGTTCCACCAACTGCACCAAATTCAATGTATGTAGTTGTTCCCATCCCCACGCAACCTGGATGCCCAAATACCTAAAGTTCGCCTCCACCAATTTAAACGGCAGCTTGCCCAACCTCCTCACCAGCCCCCTTGCCTGGATTGGGAAGGCCTCACTCTTCCCCATGTTTAACTTGTATCCGGAAAACCGGCCAAATTCCTCCAAAATATTCATGATACCCCCAATACCTCCCAGTGGATCCGATATGTAAAGCAGCAGATCATCCGTATATAGACCTTATGCTCAATCCTTCCCGCCCCTCCCACCCTGCACTGTCCCTCTCCAACTCCCTGATGTTCTGATCATGATTGCCAGTGGCTCTATCACCAAGGCAAAAAGTAATGGGGAGAGTGGGCAACCCTGCCTTGTCCCACGGTGCAGTCCGAAATACCTCAAACTCACCCGATTCGTCCTCACACTCGCTTCCGGCGCCCTATACGGCAACCGGAACCAATCCACAAACCCCTGGCCGAACCCAGAACCAACCACAAATGCTCCCAGTCGAACACCTTCTCCGCATCCATAGCAACCGCCACCTCCACCTCCTGTCCATCCGGGGGCATCATTATCACGTTTAACACTGACTAAGGTTAGCCAACAGGCGATTCCCCTTTACGAACCCTGTCTTGTCTTCCCCTATCACCCCCAGCACCCAGTGCTCATACCGGGAGGACAAGATCTTTGCCAACAGTTTGGCATCTAATTCAGCAGTGCTATTGGGCGGTAGGACCTGCACTGCTCTGGGTCTTTATCCTTCTTCAGAATTAAGGATATTGAAGCCCACAATAACATAGGGGGATGTACCCCCCTATCCCTCACCTCGTCGTATGCCCTTACTAGCAGGGGCCCCAGATCCTCAGTGAATCTCTTGTAGTATTCAACCGGGAACCCATCTCTTAACCGGGAAGCCTTGCCTGCCTTCATCGCCTCATTACCGCCACCAATCCAATGGGGGCCCCAAGCCCCTCTACCAGGTACTCTTGCACCTTGGGCATCTCCAACCCATCTAGGAATCACCGCATTTCCTATCCCCACCCACCCTGGCCAGAGGCTTCATTTCATAAAGGTCCTCGAAAATCCCATTCATCCCCACAGGGTCCTGAACCGCTCTTCCTCTCCCATATTTCATCTTTCCGATCTCGCTCGCCATCTCCTGCTTCCTAAGTTGGTGAGCCAACATCCTGCTTGCCTTCTCCCCATACGCAAATACTGCCCCCCTTGCCCTCCGGAAGTGCCCCACTGCCTTCCAAGTCGACACCAGCCCGAACTGCATCTGGAGCTTCTGCTTCTCCTTCAACAGCCCTGTCTCCAGGGCCTCTGAATACCTCCTATCATCCCACAGAATCTCATCCACCAGCCCAGCCTTCTCTGCCCGCTCCATCTTATCCCTATGCACCTGTATTGATATAAACTCCTCACTGCCTTAAGCGCCTCCCAAAGTCTTTCAGAATTACAGATGTTTCTTTATTGCATGCACCTCTTATTTCCTGTTTAATACCACTCCCACATCACCACTACAGTTTGGGGGTCTGTATACAACACCCATTAATGTTTTTTGCCCCTAGGTGTTTCTCAGCTCCACCCATACAGATTCCATGTTGTCGGAGCGAAAATCCTTCCTCACTGGTGCTTTAAGTTCCTTTTTAACCAGCAATGCAAGCTTTTGTCTGTCCTTCCTAAATACTGAATACCATTCCTGGTCACCCTGCAACCATATCACTTAATCCCCATTATATCATACCCGTTTACATCTGTTTGCACAATTAATTCATTCACTTAATTGCAAATTAAGGCACAAAGTTTTTAAAAATTTATTCATGGGGCGAGGGCGTCGCAGACTGTGACAGCATTTATTGCCCATCCCTAATTGCCTCTCGAGGGGGAAGTTAAGAGTCAACTACATTGGGTCGGTCTGGAGTCACATGTGGGCCAGACCAGGTAAGGATGGCAGATTTCCTTCCTTAGTGAACCAGATGGGTTTTTACGACAATCAACAATGGTTTCATGGTCAACATTAATTCCAGATTTTTTATGAATTCAAATTTCACCATCTGCCATGGTGGGATTTGAACCTGGGTCCCCAGAATATTACTCTGCGTCTCTGGTTTACTAGTTCAGTCACATTGCCACTATGCCACTGCCTCCCCCAGGCTTGTCTTGTGAACATTCCCATCCCAGTCCCATTATTTTTCACTGAGGCCCTGTTTGATTCTGGCCCTTGCTTTCTCTGCCATCACTTTTCTTATTCCCCTTTCTGTCTTTTGTTCTTGTCCATGTGTCCTCCTCTGACTCCTTGCATAGATTCCAATCCCTCTGTCATTTTAGTTTAACCCCCCCCCCCCCCCCCACAACTACTGTAACACATACTCCCCTAGGAAATCAGTCCTGGTCCTTCCCATGATTTAACCCGTCCAGTTTGTATTAGTCCCACTTCTTCCAGAACCGGTGCCAATGTTCCAGGAATCTGAATCCAACCTCTCACACTATCTCCTCCTCCACATATTCATCTGATATATTCTGCTATTTCTGTTCTAACTTTGCATGTGGCATTAGTAGTAATCCTAAAATCACTACCTTTTGAGGTCCCAATTTTCAACTTACTTCCTAACTCCTTATATTCTGCTTTTAGGACCCCATCTTTATTTTAACCTATGTTATTGGAACCAATGAGCACCACGGCCACTGGCTATTCACCCTCCCCCTTCAGAATGTCCTGTAACTAAGGTAGCACATTTGTGCAATGGTTAGCACTGCTGCCTACCGCGCTGACCACCCGGGTCCGATCTTGGCCCCGGGTCACTGTCTGTGTGGAGTTTGCACATTCTCCCTGTGTCTGCGTGGGTCTCACCCCCACAGCACAAAGATGTGCAGGCCCAGTGGATTAGCCACACTAAATTGCCCCTTAATTGGAAAAAAGAATTGGGTACTCTAAATTTATTTTATAAAAGAATATAGGGTAACCATTGCGAGACATCCTTAACAGTCGCACCAGGGAGGGAACATACCATCCAGAGTCTCGTTTGCAGCCACAAAAATGGCTATCTATTCCCCTTACAATTAATCCCCTATAATTATTGCATTCCCACACAAATCACCCTTCTCCTGTGCAGAAGAGCCAACCATGGTGTAAAGAATTTGTTGCTGCTTTCCTCTGAGACGTCATTTCACCCAACAGTACCCAAAGCGGTATATCTGTTATACAGGGGAATGGCCACAGGATATTCCTGCACTGCCTTCCTAATCCTCAAGCTCTGTCTGGTGATCACCCATTCCCTTCCTATCTGTGGAGCTTTAGCCTGCGGTGTGGCCACCTCTCTTAACGTGCTATCCACAATGCTCTCTGCCTTGCGGGTGCTCCACAGTGTCCCCAGCTGCTGCTCCAGCTCTGAAACCCAGGCTTTAGGAGCTGCAGCTGGAGATACTTCCTGCGATCATGCTGTTTCCGGGAACGGGAAATGTTCCTGGCTTCCCACATGTAGCAGGATGAGCACACCTTGGCTTTGAACTCTCCTGTCATGACGTACCTCTTCAAATCAAACTTTCTGGAAGTTACTTAAAATCAAACAATATCAATTATTCTGTGGACCTTCTTCCCTGGCCCTCGTTACTACAGAATATAGCTTTTACAAAATATAGACATTACAAACCATTAACTATACGTATCCTTAAGCAACTTGTTGTCATACTTTGTTCCACAATATTCCATTGAAGCTACTTTGGAAAGGTTTGTTACATTTAAAGCATTACATAATTTTAAGTGCTTATTGTTGTAGTGCAACTAATCAGTTCTGTATTTACTGCAGCAAAAGAAATATCTCCTGTACAGGTTGTTAGAGTAGCTGAGTGAGCCTAGAAAATCTTATCCCATTAGTTAGAAACACAGATATTGCTCTAAGCCAAGGACCAAAGAAGAGATAAAATCCACCCTAATGTAAAAAGCAGGAGAAATACGTTTTTGTTAATGTATGAATTGAGACTTCCGGTGGCGGCCATGGAGGAGTAGGTCACACATTTGATAGCTATTTGATAGCTCCCGCTACAGACTTTGGGACATTTTCCCCCCCTTTTTTTTTCCGGATTTTATTGGATAAATCGGTGAAGAGGGAGACAGTGAGGAGAAATCCTCCTCCAGTGTATGGAGAAGTGGCCGTGTGAGATGACAAAGTTCTACAAGGAAGACGCAAGCAGAGCTGGCAACGCGGGAAAGCATGGCGGAGTAGCATGGCCGCAGGGAGACGGCATAGTGGTCGGCTGAGCAGCTGGTGATGTTTTTTGAAGATTGCTTAGCCAAGCTTAAGAAGGACACGCTGGACCCAATCAAGGCTTCGATTGATCAGGTGGTGCAGAATCAAGAAACCCACGGACGTGCGATCCAGGGGGTGGAGAAAAAGGTGTCCGAGCACGAGGAACACCTAACCGTACTGGAGACCAAGGTGGAGATAATGAATGACCGCCAGAAAAGAATGCATGAGAAGCTGGAGGACCTGGAAAACAGGTCCAGGAGGCAGAATCATCAGCCTCCCTGAAGGCAGTGAGGGATTGGATGCGAGGGCCTATGTGACAAACATGCTGGAGAAGTTGATGGGGGCTGAGGTGTTCCCTCGGCTCCTGAAAATGGATAGAGCGCACAGAGCCCTCACGAAGAAGTCCAGAGCAAACGAGCTGCCAAGGGCGATGGTGGTACATTTGCACCGATTCCTGGACAAGGAACACGTTCTGCGGTGGGCCAAGAAAGAATGGAGCAACAAGTAGGAGAATTGTGAGCTGCGCATTTTTTAAGACCTGGGCACGGATTTGACCAAGAGGCGAGCTGTGTTTAATGGGGCAAAAACGGCCCTCTTTAAGAATGGGCTGAAGTTCGGGATGTTCTACCCAGCCCGTCTGTGGGTCACATATTTTTATTTTGAAACACCAGACGATGTATGGATTTTCATCAAGGATAAAAGACTGGAGGTGAATTAAAGACACTGAATTCTTGGAGAGTATTGTGGTGGAGATTTGTTGACAATCACTTTTGTGCTAGTTCAAATAAGTTGTATTGTGTGCAATAAGGGGCTGTTTCAATGGCTAAAGTTAACTTTGTCTTACTGGGAGCTGGTTGGAGGGGGGGGTGGTTTCTGTGGTTGTTTTTTTCTGTGGCTGTTTTTCCGCTGTTTTTTCTGATGTTTGTTTACTGGGGAATGTGATGCTTTGAATATGTTTGTCCAAGTGGAGGGAGAGGGGAGAGAACAATGGGGAGACAGACTGCTTGGTGCCATGGGCGGGCACTATCAAGTCAGCTTGGGTCAGCTGACTCATGGAAGCACAGTGGGGGGCGAGCAGCTGTTAAGCTGGAGCTTGATATGGGGGTTGGGTTTCTGATGTTGTTACCGGGGGGGGGGGGGAGCAGGGGGGGGGGGAGGAGCTGTTTGCTGACAGGGGAGGAACTGTTACTAAGGGATAAATGGGAGGTAGGGGACGGCGAATGTCTGAGGGGGGCTTGAGGAGGCCGGGGATGCACGTTGGAGCCTGGCCTGCAGAGGGGGGCAGGGAAGCCCCCAAACCAGGCTGATTAAATGGAACGTTGGAGGGTTGAATGGGCCAGTCAAGAGGTCTTGCATGTTTGCGCATTTGGCGGGGCTGAAGGTGGATGTGGCAATGCTACAAGAGACACAACTAAAGGCTATAGACCAGACTAGATTGAGAATTGGTGGGTTGGCCAAATTTTCCACTCGGGACTGGACTCCAAGACCAGGGGGTAGCGATCTTGATCAATAAACGAGTGGCATTCGAGGCAGAGAGAATCGTGTCAGGCTTGGGGGTAGGTACATAATGGTGAGTGGGAAGCTGGAGGGGGTGCGGGTGCTACTCGTGAACGTATATGCTCTGAATTGGGACGATGTGGAATTTATGAGGCGGGTGTTAGGTAAGATCCCAGATTTAGAGTCACATAACTTGATCATGGGGGGAGATTTTAATACAGTCATTGATCCGGAATTGGATCGGTCAAAATCCAGGACAGGGAGGGTGCCAGCCACAGCAAAGGAATTGAAGGGGTTTATGGAATAGATGGGGGGGAGATCGAGGTTTGCACGGCCAAGGGCGAAGGAGTTTTCCTTTTTCTCCCATGTCCACAAGTATACTCTCGCATGAACTGTTTTTGTTCTGAGCAGGGCTCTAATACCGGGGCAGGTAGATACCGAGTACTCGGCAATCACAGTGTCGGATCATGCCCCACATTGGGTGGATCTACGGGTTAGTTTGGAGAGAGGACAACGCCCGCTGTGGAGGCTGGATGTGGGGTTGTTAGCGGACAAAGCAATCTGTGGGCGGGTGAATAAGTCCATCCAAAACTACCTGGAAACAAATGATATGGGGGAGGTCTCTGCAGCAACGGTTTGGGAAACTTTGAAGGCAGTGGTCAGAGGGGAATTAATCTCGATTCGGGCCCACAGAGAAAAGGCGGAACAGGCTGAGAGGGATAGGTTAATGGAGGAGATACTCCAGGTGGACAGGAGATACCGAGAGGCCCCGGATGCGGGGCTACTGAGGGAGCGGTGGAGGTTTCAGGCGGAGTTGGGACTGTTGACTACAGGAAAAGCAGTGGAACAGCTGAGGAAGGCAAGGGGGGCAATTTATCAGTACGGGGAAAAGGCAAGCAGAATGTTAGCACACCAGCTCAGGAAAAGGGAGGCAGCCAGGGACATAGGGAGAGTAAAGAGTAGAGGTGGGAATACGGTCCTGTACCTAGTGGGGGTGAATGAGGTGTTTAAGGACTTTTACAGAAAATTATATGAGTCGGAACCCGCGGCTGGGGTGGAGGGGATGAGGTCGTTTTTGGGTCAGTTGAGGTTCCCGAGGGTAGATGAGGATCTGGTGGAAGGGCTGGGAGCCCCAATTGAAATTGAGAAAATAATGGAAGGGCTGGAGGACATGCAGTCGGGCAAGGCCCCAGGGCCGGACGGTTACTTGGTGGAATTCTATAAGAAGTTTTCAGAGATATTGAGCCCACTGCTGGTGAGGACATTTAATGAAGCAAGAGAGAAGGGAGTCCTCCCCCCCAACAATGTCGCAGACCTCGATTTCATTGATCCTGAAATGGGAGAAGGATCCGGAGCAATGTGGGTCATACAGGCCGATTTCTATACTGAATGTGGATACCAAACTGCTGGCTTAGATACTGGCCACAAGGATAGAGGACTGTGTCCCGGGGGTGATGGGGAAGACCAGACGGGATTTGTATAAGGCAGGCATCTCAAGGCCAGTGCTGAAAGGCTTTTTGAGGTTATTATGATGCCCTCAGAAGGAGGGGATATGGAGGTGGTGGTAGCGATGGATGCGGAGAAGGCTTTTGATCGGGTGGAGTGGGATTACTTGTGGGAGGTGGTGGGAAGGTTTGGGTTTGGTGAGGGCTTCATTGATTGGGTGCGGTTGCTCTATCAGGCACCAGTAGCGAGTGTGCGTATGAACCAGCTGAGGTTGGGGTACTTTAAATAACACCAAGGGGGGGCAGCACGGTGGCCTAGTGGTTAGCACAACCGCCTCACGGTGCTGAGGTCCCAGGTTCGATCCCGGCTCTGGGTCACTGTCTGTGTGGAGTTTGCACATTCTCCCCGTGTCTGCGTGGGTATCACCCCCACAACCCAAAAATGTGCAGAGTAGGTGGATTGGCCACGCTAAATTGCCCCTTAATTGGAAAAAATAATTGGGTAACCTAAATTTTAAAAATAAAAATAAAAAAAATAAATAAATAAATAACACCAAGGGACGAGGCAAGGGTGCCCCCTCTCCACGTTACTGTTTGCTCTGGCCATAGAGCCATTGGCCATGGCGTTAAGAGCCTCTAGGAACTGGAAAGGGCGGTTCTGGGGGGAGGGGAGGGGGGTGGAGCACAGGGTCTCGCTTTACGCAGATGACCTGCTCTTGTATATCTCAGACCCGTTGGAGGGGATGGGGGATGTTATGCGAAACCTCGGGGAATTTGGTAATTTTTTGGGGTACAAATTGAACATAAGGAAAAGCGAGATGTTCGTGATCCAGGCAAGAAGGCAGGAGAAGAGACTGGGAGAGCTGCTGTTTAGAATGGTCGGAAGGAGCTTTCGATATCTGGGAATCAAGGTGTCCCGGGAATGGGAGGCACTGCACAAGTTAAACCTATCCCGGCTCATAGAACAAATGAAAGAGGACTTTAAGGGATGGGACGTGCTCCCGCTATCACTGGCGGGGAGGGTACGGACTGTGAAAATGACGGTCCTCCCCAGATTTCTGTTTGTCTTTCAGTGCCTCCCCATCTTCATCCCAAGGGCCTTTTTCATGCGGGTGAATAAGGTTATTTTGGGCTTTGTGTGGGCGGGTAAAATCCCGCGAGTGAAGAAAGTGTTGCTGGAGTGCAGTCGGGGGAGGGTGGGTTGGTGCTGCCGAACATTTGCAATTACTACTGGACGGCTAACATAGCCATGATTAGAAAGTGGGTAGTGGGGGAGGGGTCGGTGTGGGAGCGGATGGAGGCGGCGTCATGTAAAGACACCAGTTTGGGAGCACTGATAACGGCACCTCTTCCGTTCTCGCCGGCCCGATACTCCACAAGTCCGGTGGTGGTGGCGGCTCTGAGAATCTGGGGGCAATGGAGGAGATATAAGAGAGTGGAGGGAGCATCGGTTTGAATCCCGATTTATAATAACCATCGGTTTGTACCGGATAGGCTGGATGGTGGTTTCTGGAGATGGCAAAGGGCAGGAATTAGGAGGATGGGGGATCTATTTATAGACGGGAGCTTCCCTAGCTTGAAAGCCTTGGAGGATAAATTTGAATTGACAGCAGGGTTTAGGTATCTGCAGGCGCGGGACTTCTTGAGAAGGCAGGTTCCGGCCTTTCCGCTACTGCCGCCATGGGGGATATAGGACAGAATAGTCTCCAGTACCTGGGTGGGAGAGGGAAAGGTATCAGATATTTACCAGGAGCTTTCAGAGGTGGAGGAAACTCCGGTGGAGGAGCTTAAGGGCAAGTGGGAGGATGAGCTAGGAGGAGAGATAGAGGCAGGTTTATGGGCGGATGCCCTAAGGAGGGTTAATACATCCTCATCATGTGCCAGGCTTAGCCTGATACAATTCAAGGTAGTTCACCGGGCACACATGACGGTGGCCCGGATAAGCACATTTTCCGGGGTAGAGGACATGTGTGCGAGGTGCGCGGGAAGCCCAGCAAATCATGTCCACATGTTTTGGGCCTTCCCGAAGCTTAGAGGGTTTTGGCAGGGTTCCGCGTAGGCAATGTCCACGGTACTCAAAACACGGGTGGTGCCGAGTCCAGAGGTGGCGATCTTTGGAGTGTCAGAAGATCTGGGAGTTCAGGGGGCAAAAGAGGCTGACATCTTGGCCTTTGCTTCCCTGGTAGCCCGGGGACGGATCTTATTAATATGGCGGGACTCGAAGCCCCCAAGTGTGAAGACCTGGGTTAGTGACATAGCTGGGTTTCTCAGTCTGGAGAAAATAAAGTTCGCCTTAAGAGGGTCAGTGGTTGGGAGGTGGCAGCCGTTCATCGACTTTCTCGGGGAAAATTAAAATGTCAGCAGAAGCAGAATTCCAAAGGTGCGGGGGGGGGGAAGGGCCGGACTGTTGTTTTATGGTTTGGGTGTGTGAAGATTGTGATGGGGGTGGAAATGTTTATTGTACCATGTTTATGTCGCTGTTATTATTATTATAAAAACTTGCAAATACCCTCATAAAAATATTGTCAAAAAAATATAATGTATGGATTAGAATGTCAATAAAGATTCAGTTTCACCAAATTCCTGTTGAAAACAGAAATAAAGTAAGTCATTTTGTTTTCATTTATTTGGATTGTGTTATATAAAGTTGAAAAACAATCCCAAAGCTGAATCAAATTCCACAGCTGAAGATCCCTGCCTTGAAAGCGACCCGTAGGTTCATGCTCATAAAGTCTTTTTTTTTTCTGTTGTGTATGAGATTCTTCCTTTTCAGGGCTCCTGACAGAGGTATCAGCAGTCCTTTCTCTCAGGCCTATCCTGATTCTGCTCTGGAGCTAGTTGTTAGGCAGCACACATGGGTAATTTACAAATACACTTTCTCCGGGTTACTTTCCTTTTGTCTGGGCATGTAGTTCGATTATGCTCCCAACTTGACTTTTATTATGTTACCAAAGATCAGCATTATAGTTGGCATGAGGAATCAGAGGTACGGATTTTGAATGTTTGAAGCCCCTGTGATTTGCAGCTTTAACGGTCGCACGGTGGTTAGCACTGTGGCTTCACAGTGCCAGGGTCCCAGGTTCGATTCCCGCTTGGGCCACTGTCTGTGCGGAGCCTGCACGTTCTCCCCGTGTCTGCATGGATTACCTACGGGTGCTCCGGTTTCCTCCCACAAGTCCCGAAAGATATGCTTGTTAGGTGAATTGATCATTCTGAATTCTCCCTCAGTGTACCCAAACCAGAGTGTGGCGAATAAGCAATTTTCACAGTAACTTCATTGCAGTGTTCCTGTAAGCCTACTTGTGACAATAATAAAGATTATTATAAATGGTTGGGGGAAGGGGCAGGACTTGTACCATCAAAAGGCTGAAAGTTCAGGGTCAGCTAATGTTAATACAGATAGACAGGTAAAAATCATGTATCTGCCAGCAGTTGGTATACTTGTGCCATGGAGGCCCAGGCAATCTTCGCTGGAGAAGACATTCTGGGTGTACAGCTGCAGAACTTCGAGCTGGTCTGCAACAGCAGCATCAAGGAGCAGCAAGGCGCAGAAATGATACCAATGGGAATGACTAAAAACAGCAGCTTTTCTGAGAGTGATATAAGTATTTTTCGGACTAAAATTAGGCACACAAGGGTTCCAATAGTGGGAATAGGGTGGCAATAGACCTGCCTTATATCAGCTAGAACCCTGTGGAAGTGGAACAGGCAGCAACCTAATCCACAGAGCTATACTTCCTCGGAATGGAGGGGAAACTTTTAATGACTGTTTTTAACCATTGATACCATTTCTCTTGTGTTTCCATGCTTATGATGAATCCTAGACTGTAGCCTCCTAAAACATCAGGGCCCAGAATGGCATAATAATATGAATCGAAGACTGGCTTCCCATGAAAGAAGAAGGAACTTTTCTATAGCGCATATCGTGTTTTCAGGCAGTCCCAAGGTGCATAATAATAATATTTATTGTCACAAGTAGGTTTACATTAAGACTGCAATTAAGTTACTGTGAAAAGCCCCTAGTTGACACATTCCGGCGCCTGTTTGGGTACACAGAGGGAGAATTCAGAATGTCCAATTCACCTAACAAGCACGTCTTTTGGGATTTGTGGGAGGAAACCGGAGCACCCGGAGGAAACCTACGTAGACACAGGGAGAAGGTGCAGACTCCACACGGACAGTGACCCAAGCCGGAAATCGAACCTGGGACCCTGGAGCTGTGAAACAAAAGTGCTACCCTCTGTGCTACGCATTACAACCAATGCAATATTTTTTCCATAGTTGTCTCATAGGGAAAGTTTGAACAGGGTCTTGACAGGTGCTCGGTGAGGAAATTAATTTTGCCAGGACATGGCTCTTCTTTGTATAGTGCTATATGATTGTTTAGCTCCATCTGGAAGGTCAACCCAGATTTATGTGCATGGATCTCTGGTGTGAAACTTCTCAGGTTAACATCGAATCAGAAAGCGCCTCCAACAGTGCATCACATGTCCAGTTCTACTCTGGAATGCCCGGCTAGATTTATGTGAAAGAGTCTCTGATGTGAGACTTGAACTCTTGACCTTTTGACTCCGTGCAGCCAGTAAACTACCACAGCTAATGCCAGAATTAAATTATACGACTAGAGAATCCTGTATTGCATGCATTCCTTTCAAAGAATCAGTGTAGCTATGGGAACTCCATAATAGCCGTGATAGATTCCTCCTTTAGAGCATCAAATAAAACAGACTGTGCTTGCAAGTAAGAAATATTCCCTTTCCACACAGAAAAGGGATTGCATGTGATTCCGACAAGTGGTGAGCTGCAGGAGGAGAATTGCTGGACCCGGCAGGAGGAAGTGAGGCTATGGAGAAATAGAAATCCCGTTGAGATGAGGTAATAAGGGAAGATGATCTGGGAGGGCCTGCTCCCACAGATGGCCTGTGCAGATTCCAATACTTTTCTTTATTCTTTCTTGAGATGTGAGGGTCGCTGGCAAGGTCACCATTTGTTGACCGTCCCTAATAAAGAAACAAATAAAAAAGAAGCACTTAGGGATGGGTAAAAATTGCTCTATGCTGTGCCCATTGTACATCAACGAAAGCGTGAACTGTTTAGCGGAGAAGAGACCTATTCCCCACCTGTGCAGGTGCTATTTCTGCTGTTCTGTTTGTGAGATGGCATCCTTTTTTTTTAATAAACATTTTATTGAGGTATTTTTTGGTATTATAGCAACACAATAAACAATGTACATGAAACTATAAAAAATAGTGCAAAAGCTATCTCCCTCACTTACAGGTCCCACCTTTATTAACCCCCTACTCCAATCTAAACTAACCCCCACCCCCCCACCCCTTCTGCTGATGATTAATTTTCCACGAAGAAGTCGATGAACGGTTGCCACCTCCGGGCGAACCGTAACAGTGACCCTCTCAAGGTGAACTTGATTTTCTGCAAACAGAGAAAGCTAGCCATGTCCTCTCGCCAGGTATCCGACTTCGGGGGCTTTGAGTCCCTGCAAGCTAATAGTATCCGTCTCAGGCCTACCAGGGAACCAAAGGCCAGAACATCTGCCTCTTTATCCTCCTGGATTCCCGGGTCTTCCGTGTGGTAGTCACCACTAACTGTGTATGCGATGTAGTAACTGTAAGTAACTGTATATTGGAGGTATTACGGTAAGGCCCCTGTACTAGAGGTACAGGGGTACATCCATGCCTGCTGGCTCCGCCCAGTAGGCGGAGTATAAATGTGTGTGCTCACCCGAGCTGCTCCCATTCTGGTAGCAGCTGCAGGAGGCCACACATCTCAGCTCAATAAAGCCTCGATTATTCACTACTCTCGTCTTTGTAGTAATTGATAGTGCATCATTCCGTCACCTCGAAAATCGCCACCTCTGGACTCAGCGCCACCCTTGTTTTTAATACCATGGACATGATAGCTGCAAACCCCTGCCAAAATCCCCTAAGCTTCGGACATGCCCAGGACATGTGGACATGGTTCGCTTGTCCTCCCACACATTTTGCGCACCTGTCTTCCACCCCAAAGAATCTTCTCATCCGGGCCACTGTCATGTGAGCCCGGTGAACAACCTTAAATTGTATCAGGCTGAGCCTGGCACATGTTGCGGACGCGTTGACTCTACTCAACGCGTCTGACCATAGACCATCCTCTATCTCACCTGCCAGCTCCTCCTCCCACTTGCACTTCAGCTCCTCGGTCTGCATGTCCTCTGACCCCATAAGTTCCTTGTAGATGTCAGAGACGCTCCCTTCTCCTACCCACCCTCTGGAAGCTACCCTGTCCTGTATCCCCCTTAGCAGTAGGAGTGGGAAGGTTGACACCTGTTTACGTAGGAAGTCCCGCGCCTGCAGATACCTGAATTTGTTTCCCCTCGCCAACCCAAACTTCTCCTCCAACGCCCTCATACTCAGAAAGCTCCCTTCTATAAACATATTCCCCATCCTCTCAATCCCTGCTCTCCGCCATATCTGGAAGCCCCCATCCATACTTCCCAGGGCAAACCGGTGATTATTATAGATTGGGGACCAGACCGATGCTCCCTCTGCTCCCACATGCCTCCTCCATTGCCCCCAGACTCTCAGGGTTGCCACCACCATGGGGCTGGTGGAGTACCATACCGGCGGGAACGGCAGAGACGCAGTTGCCAACGCCCCCAAACTGGTGCCCTTGCATGAAGCCGTGAGATGGCATCCTTGATGTCTAAAACAGACATTGGGCCCCGGGAATCTGAATGAAGAGCTTAACACCTATTGAAGGCGTGCACCACTCAGGTTTTCTAGATATGGATGCTGAACTAGCCAGCGGCCACCAATGACAGATATCTTTTAAAAATCCTTTTCTCTACTTTTAATGAGGAGCCGGGATGTTTCAGGACTGCACTCCCCAGCTCCATTGAACTTCTGCCAGCTACTACAGGCCACGGCTGATCCACCCCACCTCCTGTGTCCTCTCCCAGCATTCACTTGAGGGCCTGTTGATGCAAAATTCAATCTGACAGCACAGCGAGATACCTGCGGGAAGCATCCCTGATTCGTCCAACTGAGGCACATGGCCAGGTTTTGGCCTTGTGGCTCACGGTTTGTATACATGCAGCTTGCATATGCCTGAGCCCAAAAAACTCATTTCTATCCTATAATTCCAAGTCAGAGACCATCCATAGGCACTGCAATTGGCAATTTGCCCACTCCGCAGTACACCCCTGTCACTCAACTGCTTGGGTAAAGTCACATGGATGATCTATAGGTAGTGGAGATGAGAAATGGTTGCTCGCTAATGTTTAGTATATGGACGTACCTCAAAGCTTTTCTGAAATGTACAACCTAAGGCAGACTGAAGCCTATCTTCTGCAGTAACAGTCAGGGAAGATTTTGAATGCAGACCCGCATAAGGTGAAGAGATAAGAAAATAATTGCATTATTACCTTCCCACACTGAAATCTGGGCCTGCAGCTGCGCACTAATTAAATATTAACAGTGGATTTTTTATCTCCGGCAGAGTTGGGGGAAGGATGTAAGGGGGAGTTTCCGGTTTCTGCTCTGATCCCAACCTAATCTCCATTTTAACATTAAAATACTGAGGATGCTGGAATCTGAAACAAGAACAGAGGACGCTGGAAAAACTCAACCGATCTGCCAGCATTTCCTGACAGAAAGTTTCTCTCCTGATAGATGCTGGCAGACCGGAGTTTTTCCAGCTTTCTCTGTTCTTGCTCCATTTTAACATCCTTGGTTTTGGGCAGACAAGCTTCCCAACGGACTAAGCCAGTAGGTTTTTAAACGTAGCGTAGCAGACGTTGCCAGCGTCCCAACAGCTGTGCCTGTGAGGGACCTGTTTAGGAGTGGGTTATTTGTATTTATTAATGAGGCCTCTGCTGAAATCCCAATGCAGCCTCATCCACCGCCAAAAGCAGCTCTGTTAAAATGGGGAATCCACATCCAGTGAGAGGAGTCACTGCATCGATAAAATTCCCCGTAAGGTTTTAGGCATTACTAACACTTCCGTAGTTCAACTAGCATCCAATAATGGAAAACATCACTTGCAGCAAATTGCAAAGGTTTCTAAACATGCCATTTTCCCAAAGATTAACTTTGCAGCCCTGTTTTGTATAATCAGTGACTTTCACTGTTCATCTGCATTAAACACATTAAGATGAAACAGATGAACCAGGATATATTCCAGGCTCCTTCAAAAGTAAGATTCATATAAGGGAACATCATGGGAACGAGTCTCTTTTCATTGCATCACCGCTAAGCAGCAGATATGTGCCACCAAAATATTTCACTCTTCCCATTAATAGATGAGTGGGATTTTCCTGGCGATGACAGATATAAATAAACCTATTCTACCGGGGATTAGATATAAATTGATTTTGGACAGAAATCAACTCAAAATCTCCATTTTGATTTTTTTTTTCCTAGCTCCTAATTTCCCTATTGTTCTGTAACATCCAATGCAATGAGATAGGATAGAGGTTTGTGCTTGCAGGCTTGCACACAATGACCTCAATTTGCCCTGCTATGATCCTGATCTCTCGTGGCTTTGCGAGGAAACATTGGTATTCCCTCACAGAGCAGATGTAAAATCAAAGGGCCAGCCACTTCAGACCACTTTCACACAAGCATTAAGTGCCAACTGTAAAGTGACACAGGGCCTTTGGGCAAATTTCCAGTCTAGTCCATTGACTAGGAAAGATATCAGCCATATCAGCTTCAATGTGAAAGAAGCAGATAATCGATTGATTAAAAAATATCCACTCAGCAGGAAAGAACCAAAAAACTATTTTCAAAGTCACTCAAGATCCCGATGTGCATGGACATCACCCTAAAAGCTCCTTTGAAGACTGAGCCAGCTACATAGGTCAGCTTTGATGCTGCCCATTCTTAACAAACAAAAGTACTGGTTGTCCCCAGTGCTGAATGTAAAATAGCCCTTGATCAAAAAGACCAAATACAGTATTGAAACACCAATCATAGAAATCCTTTC
Source organism: Scyliorhinus canicula (assembly GCF_902713615.1). Classification (NCBI taxonomy): domain Eukaryota; kingdom Metazoa; phylum Chordata; class Chondrichthyes; order Carcharhiniformes; family Scyliorhinidae; genus Scyliorhinus; species Scyliorhinus canicula. The sequence continues at coordinate 186,707,542 of NC_052150.1, read as the reverse complement.
CTAATGAAGATGTATTCTCTACCATTAGCATAAAACATAATGTTTTACTGTTTTTTTTTTTTATAAATGTTTTTATTCAGTTTTCGTATTTTATATTGAACAAATTACAAATTGTTAGGAGAGAGAAAAAAAAACAAACAAAAACAAACACGCAAAAATTAACATACATATTTACAGGTAAGCATCTTCGTAGTAGTAACTGCGCCCCCCCCCCCCCCCTCCCCCCCTCAACATGTTTATTTAGCTTGGTTTTGGGCCATAGCTAGCCATCGAACCCCCGTAACGAACCTGTAGCCCCCCCCCCCTCCCGCTACCTTCCCCCGACTATTCTTCCTCTTGTACATTGGCCACAAATAGGTCCCGGAACAGTTGCATGAATGGCTCCCACGTTCTGTGGAAGCCGTCGTCCGACCCTCGGATGGCAAATTTGATTTTCTCCATTTGGAGAGATTCCGAGAGGTCGGACAGCCAGTCCGCAGCTCTGGGCGGTGCTGCTGACCGCCAGCCAAACAGGATTCTACGGCGGGCGATCAGGGAGGCAAAGGCAAGGGCTTCCGCCCTCCTCCCCAGGAATAGATCTGGCTGTTCTGAAACCCTGAAGACCGCCACTATCGGGCATGGCTCCACCCTCACTCCCACCACTTTGGACATTACCTCGAAGAAGGCTGTCCAGTACTCCACGAGTCTGGGGCAGGACCAGAACATGTGGGCGTGGTTGGCCGGGCCTCTTTGGCACCGTTCACATCTGTCTTCCACCTCCGGGAAGAACCTACTCATACGGGTTCTTGTTAAGTGGGCTCTATGTACCACTTTTAGTTGCGTCAGGCTGAGCCTTGCGCACGTGGAGGTGGAGTTGACCCTATGCAGTGCTTCGCTCCAGAGTCCCCACCCGATCTCCATCCCCAGGTCGTCCTCCCATTTCCTCCTTGTTGCGTCCAGTACGGTGTCGTCCCTATCTACCAGTCGGTCATACATGTCACTACAGTTCCCTTTCTCTAGGATACTTGCGTCCAGTAGGTCTTCCAGTAGTGTCTGTCGTGGCGGTTGTGGGTACGTCCTTGTCTCCTTTCGTAGGAAGTTTTTGAGCTGCAGGTACCGTAGCTCGTTCCCCCCAGCTAGCTGAAATTTCTCTGTCAGTTCGTCCAGTGTTGCGATCCTGTCGTCCGTGTATAGGTCCCTGACTGTCAGTGTCCCCCCGTCCTGCCTCCACCTTTTGAAGGTGGCGTCGGTCAGTGCTGGTTTGAACCTATGGTTGTTGCAGATGGGAGCCCTGTTCGACATTTTGGTCAGGCCAAGTTGCTGCCGCAGTTGGTTCCAGGATTGGAGGGTGGCTGTCACCACTGGGCTGCTGGAGTGTTTTTTGGGTGGGGATGGGAGTGCTGCCGTGGCGAGGGCCCGGAGGGAGGTTCCCATGCAGGAGGCCTCCTCCGCACGCACCCACTCAGCTTCTGGCTCCTGGATCCATCCCCTTACTCGCTCGGCTGTTGCTGCCCAGTGGTAGAATTGTAGATTCGGGAGGGCTAACCCTCCCCTGGTTTTTGTTTTTTGTAAGACCTTCTTTGGGATCCTAGCATTTTTACCCCCCCATACGAACGCCATGATGAGTTTGTCCAGCGCTTTGAAAAAGGCCTTGGGGATGTAGATCGGAATGGATCTAAACAGGAAGAGGAACCTGGGCAGTACGTTCATTTTGATCGTCTGAACTCTCCCCGCGAGGGAGAGCGGGAGTGTGTTCCATCTTTGCAGGTCCTTTTTAACTTCCTCCGTCAGGCTGGTGAGGTTCCATTTGTGGATCCCTTTCCAGTCATGGGCTATTTGGATCCCCAGGTAGCGGAATTTATGTCGGGCTTGTTTGAACGGCAGCCCCTTTAGTGCTGCCCCCCCCCCCCCCCCCCTTGCGGGTGTAATGGGAAGATCTCACTTTTGCTCATGTTGAGTTTGTAGCCCGAGAAGGCTCCAAACTCTTTCAGGAGCGCGATGATTCCGTCCATGCTGCTTTGTGGGTCCGAGATATAGAGGAGCAGATCATCCGCATAGAGTGAGACTCTGTGCTCTCTACCTCCCCTTCGGATCCCCCTCCAATTTTTTGCTGCCCTGAGCGCGATTGCTAGCGGTTCGATTGCTAGTGCGAACAGCAGCGGGGACAGTGGGCATCCTTGTCTGGTGCCCCTGTGCAGCTGGAAGTATTGGTTGTTTTACTGTTTTAATGTTATCCTATTGGCCCAGATATTTTTCCCCCTCCGCACTTTGCTTTGGAATTGTTAATGCAATAAATGTTGATGAATCATTGAGGCAGATTTCACAGCTAAAGAAAGTTGGATGTAGACCAATAAAAACAACAAAAAAAAACCATGCTGCTAGTGAAACTCAGTTAAGGTGGTTCCCAGCAGTATCAATCCCAAAATAATACTTTGGAACAGTTCAAGTATCTTTGAAGCCAATTGACACGGCAACAGGTATGTGAATAAGTGAGTGCCTATTTCCAAGTAGGGCTGAGTGCTGCTCTTGTGTGCACAGGATCTCTGACCCTTATTGTTTTTTTAAAAATGGCTGACCTGATAATATTTACGCTAACGGGCTGAGCAAAATAACACTGTGGTAGAATTATTATCGAATAGTCCACCACATGTCCATGTTTACAAAATGGACCAATCAGGAGATAATTTCCTTATAAGGTTTTTCTCCAGCTCAAATGTTGCCATAATAGCTAAAGTCACCAGAGCTTCGCAATCCTGTTCTTCAGACATTTATTTACACAGATTAGAACAGTCATGTTTATCTAACATTTCAGCAGGAATTTAACAATACATAAGAAAACCATTTTTCAAATTGTTATTTAATCTACAAGAACCTTTATGTGTGGAATATATTTATACCTGGGCTTAATCGCATTCATATCTTGACAAAACAATCCACCAATAATAGTTATATTACAGCTAAAATAAGTGCAATTTCTCTCCTAATACACTTATAAACTCAGGCAATTTGAATTAGAAATTTAAATAAAAGAGATTAAATTTTCAGTAGCAAATGAAAGCAACAGTAAAGCTTGACTATTTGAATTCAAATAATGTCATAAATACAGTACATGTTGAACTTTAATGTGAATTTTAGTTATACACTACATATAATGTATTTTATGGATTAGGTAAATAGATGCAGTTTATTGTTGGATTGCATTTGTTTCACTCCTCGCCATGTGTTTGAAATAAAAGGAAGAATGTGGCCAAGAGAGAGAAATAGTTATGAGAGCTATAGCAGCTTTTGAGAGGGAGTGTGAGAGAAGAAAAGAGGTACATTCCTGAAGACTTTCGGACAACACGGGCTGCATGGAAAGCAAGGATTGATACTGTCGTTCTTGCAGGGCTGCATGTGTAGAAAGTATGAGAGACATGAAGAGGAGGGTATACATGTGGAAATGCCATGGAGAAATTGAAGGAAACTGCCCAGGCAGTTACTCTCTTCAAGGAACACAACGAGTACGGCCAATTAAGGGAGGAAAAGGAGTATGTTTAATCTGAGAATTTAGGTGTAAGATACTTATGTCAGGCCAGTTTAGCTCAGTTAGCTAGACAGCTGGTTTGTAATGCAGAGAAAGGCCAACAGCGCAGGCTCAATTCCCGTACCAGCTCAGGTTATTCATGAATGAAATGAAAAATGAAAATCGCTTATTGTCACGAGTAGGCTTCAATGAAGTTACTGTGAAAAGCCACTAGTCACCACATTCCGGCACCTGTCCGGGGAGGCTGGTACGGGAATCGAACCGTGCTGCTGGCCTGCTTGGTCTGCTTTAAATGCCAGCGATTTAGCCCAGTGAGCTAAACCAGACCCACCTTCTCAACCTTGCCCCTTGCCTGAGGTGTCCTGATCCTCCGGTTAAACCACCACCGGTCAGCTCTCCCCGTCAATGGGGAAAGCAGCCGGGGAAAGCAGCCTATGGTCATGGGACTATGGCAACTTCACTTCACTTGTGTCAGAGTCTGAAACCACGCTGCCCCTTAGAAATTCCACAATTGTTGTTTTGAGACAAGCTGGGGATTGTGGATTCACAACATAAGCTACAGCTGTGAACTCTGCCTGCTGAGCACTCAGCTGGCTAGGAAGTCTTAAACCTGACCACGTTACCCAGATACCTTCAACTGAACATTTATGTAGCTCTCCTTGTAAATAAGAACAATTTGTTCTTTTCATTTTCACCTAATCAATGTAATGCTGCAAGATGGTCAATTTCCAGGAAGTGTCCATAAGGCTCTTTTCCTCTTTCCAATTTCCTGTTGTTACTAACCATCTTGTGAAGTAAACGGGGCAATAAGCTGCCTGCCCAAGGGTCCAAATGCTCTGGTGTATCTGCAGTGGCTGGTTGGTTTGTAGACTGCCTCATAGGTGTCATTCTTCCTGTCCTCCCTGTTGAGTAACCAGTCATTTGACCATCACTATCCCCTTCCGTTCTCATCAAGGGTCCCACAATCATCCAATTCATGGGGGTCTGAAGCCTTTAATGTAGAGACCACCCCACGTCATTGTTGCAATTAATTTTGAACTGAATTCAGCTCCCGCTTCCCAGCAGCATGATCCGTTTGTTCCCCTCTCTCATTCTGCAGCACTCTAAATGCTGCCTTTTCACCCTCCTTTTCCCTATTTAATCTCTCACAGTCTCGATGGAGGTCCTTATTCGACTTTTCCAAAGCTTTCCACCTTTCACATGCCTCCACGTGCCAGCTTATAATATATACAAACTTTCCCATCCATTGGTCAACTCCTGTGGCATATTTTTCCCAATCATCCTTTCTCTCTTTCCTCTTCTCTTGGAGCTGACCCAGAATCTGTTCTGCAACTGCACACTGCCCTTCTTTTTCTCTGAAAAGGTTCACTAATTCTTCTTCATGCTTTACTCCTTTAGTTTCTTAATCAGCGAATTTAGTTTAATCATAAGAATTGCTTATTGTCACAAGTAGGCTTCAATGAAGTTACTGTGAAAAGCCCCTAGCCGCCATATTCCGGCACCTGTTCGGGGAGGCCGGTAAGGGAATTGAACCTGCACTGCTGGCACTGTTCTGCATTACAAGCCAGCTGTTTAGCCCACTGTGCTACACCAGTCCTTGTGCTAAACCAACCCCTTCATCCTCCTCCAACTCTTGCTCCTGACTCTTTACTTTTATTTCCATCCTCTCGCTCGCTAATCTCCTGCATTTCTCTTGCACTTTCAACAGCAAGACTGTTTTGAACGGCCCTGTTGTACATGCGGATCCCCCCCCCCCCCCCCCCATTCCCATCCAGAGTTCCGCCTCAAAGACTGGATCATCCGACTGATAAATGAGTTCCATCCATTTCTCTTTCAGGGGTAACTTACTTCTCTATAGTCTCATCCATGTTCCTCTTCGGGCTCCTGGCAACTTGCCAAAATTGGTAAGGCGTGTGAGAGTCCCTTTAAGAGTCTCCTTTATGTTTCAAGCTGTACTCTGGATGCAACAGGAATGAGTGGCTGTGACACGTAATGTGTTAAAACATTGTTATTGAGTTTTGAATAATGATTATAATAATATGACAATTATAATTGGCAATATATATTTTTAAAAGTAAGAGGAAAAATAAACTTTAGATATACTGATAGTTGCTTAGTTTGCGTTTAAGCACAAATAATAGCCCCAATTTGGACTGCCCCATGACAGCTCCCCAAAATGGGTACATATATTATCAAGTTGCTGAGTAATCTCGATGGGTGGGAGCTAAGGTCAGTCACTCCCTCCCAGGCCCCTTCTCCCAACTCCCAATTGATGACTATTCCACTACAGCTGCCATACGGAATTCCGAAGCAATTTATGTTGAATTTCTGGCTCCATTCCAGTCTCTAAGAACAAATCTCAGCTCTTATCAGCCCTTCTCACAGGGACTTCAAGGCGAAGCAGACCTTGCAATTGGCAGGTTGTTTATGAAGCTGCTGCCGGTGTCTTCTCATCTGCTATCAATCAGGCGTTATGCCCATCAATTAAACTACATCTCCTGATGCTTCGGGTCACCACACCAGATAAGATTACTCGGCAACGTGTTGTGGGGCAAAACAAATTGGGGTCATTGTTTGTGCTCAAATGAAAACCTGTCTTTTTTCTCTCTTTTTGATATATTTTGGACGGGATTTCCCACCCAACCCATGGCTCGTTTTGTGGTGGCAGAGGCAGCCAGCCATTGGCCACCGGCAGGTTCTTTTGGTCCTGCTGTTGTCAACGGGGCTTCCCGTTAAATTCACCCCTCTCCGCCGGGACACGCATGGCACCGTCCTTGGGGCGGAAAAATCCCGCTGGCTTGAACGGTCTGAAAATTCCTGTTTTAAAGCTTGTTTCCCTTTCAATAAAGCTATCTTTCTTTCTCAATACTTTAAAAAATATATATTACCAATTATAGTTGTCATAGTATTATTATTTTCACTATTAAATATTCGATAAAATTGTTGTTTTAACATATTATTTGTCATAGTCATTCATTCCTGTTATATCCAGAGTACGGCTTTGAACCTGAGTAAGACCCTTAAAGAGACTCTCACGACTCCTTACAACCCTATCCAATACCCACTAGCTTCACATTAGGAGAACAAAATTGATTCCTGGGGCGGGATTCTCCGGTCCCCTGATTTCCCAGCGGTGCGCCGTTCACTGGTGGCAGGATTTGCTTTTCCAGTCTCTCCTCAATGGGAATTCTTATTGAAGCCATCCCACACTGCCGGGAAATCCACAGGTAGAGGAGAATTCCGGCCCCAGTTCTCCATTTTCCAAGTTAGCATCCAGTATACTCAAGGAGGGCACAGCAGTAACTAAGTCTGTAGGATTTTCCAAAATGCAACTTATTTTGTTTCAGTATTAAAAAAGTGGCATCGCCTGTACTCCTGTATTTCTGGATCAGACTGCGGGCATCCAATGCTTTCAAGAGAGTTGGCACGGGTATGCTGTGAATGCACTGCAAGTGTCAGGAGGCGGGCTATTATGACATTAAACAGCTGTTCCAACTGATTTGACATTAATTCCAGCAACATTGTCTGCACATGGTCAACGAATGCCTATGCTCCCAATTGAACTGACATTCACAAACATAACGCTTCTCCGACTAGTCTTATTTTTATAGGGCCGAGCACAGACTTGGAGGTGAGGTACTTTTAACTTATCTTTACTAATGTGAAAGTACTGTGCTGTCCTGGACACAGGAAAACAAGAATTGGAAGCAGGAGTAGGCCACCAGGTCCTTCAAGCCTGTCCTGCCATTTAGTACGGTCATGGCTGATCTATGCCAGCCTCAACTATTCTGTACCATTTCCGCATGGCCCTCTATCCCTCGATCTATCAAATATTTATCAACCTCCATTTTAAATACTTCTAATTATCCAGCCTCCACCACCCTCCAGGGCAGACAGTTCCAGAGATTCACCACCCTCTGCAAGAATACATTTCTGCGCATCTCAGTTTTAAATGAGCGGCTCTTTATCTTGTAGCTGTGTCCCCTTGTTCGAGACTCTCCCACTAGTGAAAACATCACACCACCTACCCTGCCAAGCCCTCTCAGGACCGTATATTTTTGACTAAGGCCACCCCTCACTCTTCGAAACTCCAAGGAATACAGATGTAGTCTCTCATGATAGGACAGCCCACTCATCCCAGGAATTAGCCTGGTGAATCCCCTTTGGACTGCCTCCTTTTTCAGGTAAGGGGACCAAAACTGTGCACAGTATTTCAGGTGAGGCCTCACCAACACCCTGTACAATTACAACAAAACCTCCCTATTTTTAAACTCCAAATCCTTTGCAGTAAAGGCCAAAATGCCATTTAACTACTTGTTCCACCTGCCTGCTAGCTTTTTATGATTCATACACCGAATACTAGATCCCTCTGTACTTCACTCACCTACAGTCTCTCTCCATGTAGATAATAACCTGCCTTTTGATTCCAACTACCAAAGTGCATGACCTCACATTTCACCACATTCAACTCCATTTGTCAGGTTTTCGCCCAGTCACCTAATCTATCTATATCCCATTGCAGAATCACAATATCCTAATCCCAACATGCTCAACCACCTACTTTCATATCATTGACAAATTTGGAAACCTTACATTCTGTTCCTTCATCCAGGTCATTAATGCAAACAGTAAACAATTGCGGGCCAAGTACTGATCCCAGCAGTAGTCCATTAGTTACATCTTTCCACTCTGAAAAAGACTCATTTATTCCAAATCTGTTTTCTATGTGACAGCTCGTTTTCAATCCATGCTAACACACTTCCTCCAATTCCATGGGCTATTTCTTTATATACCAGCCTCTTATGCGGCACCTTGTCAAATGCCTTTGATAATTGTGGTAATATAATCAGAGCCTAGTTTTAGGGCTGATTAAATTGGATATCCTAAATTAAAGAATTGGGCATTTTAAAATCATACTGCTGTCAGACCTCAGGCAGGCTGTTGGAATTCAGACTTGACCAAAGTCACAGCCACAACCAACAGTCAAGCTGTCAGAACATGCCTGGGCCTGTCCCATCAATCACCCATCAAAGATCATTGCACTCTACTGAGACCAAGAAGGAGATCATCGTATCCCATTGAAATGCAGAGGTCTATTGTCCGCAGCCCAGATCGAGCCAGACTTTCCATCACCCAGAATTTCTACTGTTACCTTATATGGAACAGGTAGGGGCAGCACTGTGGCGCAATGGGTTAGCCCTGATGCCTCACGGCACCGAGGTCCCAGGTTCGATTCCGGCTCTGGGTCACTGCCCGTATGGAGTTTGCACATTCTCCTCGTGTTTGCGTGAGTTTCGCCCCCAAAATCTAATGATGTGCAGGGTAGGTGGATTGGCCTCGCTAAATTGCCCCTTAATTGGAAAAAAATAATTGGGAACTCTAAAATTAAAAACAAATATGGGAACAGGTTATGTGAAGTCCACAACACCAGAGATGGGACACCTGGGGCAGGCTCAGATGGCCTGTCAAACGATCATCAACCGGCCCATTGGCTGCTGAGACCCGCTCCTGAGGCATCATTGGCCGGAAGCCAGAGAGGTTTCTGGAAAGGGGGGAGAGAGGGGGGTCAAACGTATGCTTCTCAGACACACCAGCAGCAAAGACTCGGTGTGTGAGGTGACCTTGACCAAACCTAAGGAAGGAAGGAAGCAAGGACGAGACTGCTAGCGAGAACCACCTTTGTGAAGACGGGCCAGAGGAATGTCAGTGATCAGATCCACAGCTTAGCAAGCCATCTTTGCGTGTAGTATATTTGAATCTGGGGTATCTTCTTGCTTTAAGACCATAAGACATGGGAGCAGAATTAGGCCACTTGGCCCATTGAGTGTGCTCCACCAATCAATCATGGCTGATATTTTTCTCATCCCCACTCTCCTGCCTTCTCCCCATAACCTCTGATCCCTTTATTGATCAAAAACCTATCTATCACTGTCTTAAAGACACTCAGTGATTTGGCCTCCACAGCCTTCTGCGGCAAAGAGTTCCACAGATTCACCACCCTCTGGCTGAAGAAATTCCTCCCCAACTCTGTTTTAAAGGATCATCTGTTTAGTCTGAGATTGTGTCCTCTGCTTCTAGTTTTTCCTACAAGTGGAAACATCCTCTCGACTTCCACTCTATGCAGGCCACGCAGTATCCTGTAAGTTTCAATAAGATTCCCCCCTCATCCTTCTGAACTGCAATGAGTACAGATCCAAAGTCCTCAACTGTTCCTCATAAGACAAGCTCTTCATTCCAGGGATCATTCTTGTGAACCTCCTTTGGACCCTTTCCAAGGCCAGCACATCCCTCCTTAGATACGGGGCCCATAACTGCTCATAATACTCCGAATGGGGTCTGACCAGAGCCTTATCTGAAGTTTTAAGTCGGTAATTTAAGGGATAATAATATTATTATTAATAAACATATTGAACCTTTACTTGTAATAATAATAATAATTGTTTATTGTCACAAGTAGGCTTCAATGAAGTTACTGTGAAAAGCCCCTAGTCGCCACATTCCGGCGCCTGTTCGGGGAGGCCGTTATGGGAATCCACAGGTCGAGGCTGTGTTTGTCCTTTGTCCATCTTGCAACTAAGGGCACTTGGGTAAAACTTTGATTGATATACAGTTTGAAGTATTTGAGATTTAGCAGATACAACATAATCTAAGTACAATACATGTACAGGCTCCTCTCTATCTACTCTCTGTTACATAGAACATAGAACATAGAACATAGAACGATACAGCGCAGTACAGGCCCTTCGGCCCTCGATGTTGCACCGACATGGAAAAAAAAACTAAAGGCCATCTAACCTACACTATGCCCTTATCATCCATATGCTTATCCAATAAATTTTTAAATGCCCTCAATGTTGGCGAGTTCACTACTGTTGCAGGTAGGGCATTCCACGGCCTCACCACTCTTTGCGTAAAAAACCCACCTCTGACCTCTGTCCTATATCTATTACCCCTCAATTTAAGGCTATGTCCCCTCGTGCTAGCCACCTCCATCCGCGGGAGAAGGCTCTCGCTGTCCACCCTATCTAACCCTCTGATCATTTTGTATGCCTCTATTAGGTCACCTCTTAACCTTCTTCTCTCTAACGAAAACAACCTCAAGTCCATCAGCCTTTCCTCATAAGATTTTCCCTCCATACCAGGCAACATCCTGGTAAATCTCCTCTGCACCCGTTCCAAAGCTTCCACGTCCTTCCTATAATGAGGCGACCAGAACTGTACGCAATACTCCAAATGCGGCCGTACCAGAGTTTGGTACAGCTGCATCATGACCTCATGGCTCCGGAACTCAATCCCTCTACCAATAAAGGCCAACACACCATAGGCCTTCTTCACAACCCTCTCAACATCCTCAAAGAATTTGAGCAAATTTATCAAACATGATTTACCTTTCATAAAACCATGTTGACTAGGTTGGATTATATTCAGCATTCCTAAATGATTAGCTATTTCCTCTTTGATTATGAACTCCAACATGTTGCCAATAATAACAATAATCTTTATTGTCACAAGTAGGCTTACATTAACACGGCAATGGAGTTACTGTGAAAAGCCCCTAGTCGCCACATTCCGGCGCCTGTTCAGGTGCAAAGAGGGAGAATTCAGAATGTCCAAATTAGCTAACAGCATGTATTTCGGGACTTGTGGGAGGAAACCGGAGCACCCGGAGGAAACCCACGCGGACACGGTAAGAATGTGCAGACATCGCACAGACAGTGACCCAGGAAGGCAATCGAATCTGGGAACCCGGCACTGTGAAGCCATAGTGCTAACCACTATGCTACCATACTACCCACATTTAGTTGAACATCTGTTAGTTTTATAGATGTTAAGCTAACTGTTTTATAATTCCCTGTCTTCTGCCTTTCTCCCTTTTTTTTAAAGTTTAGAAACCCAATTAATTTTTTCCAATTAAGGGGCAATTTAGTGTGGCCAATCCACCTACCCTGCACACCTTTGGGTTGAGGGGGGCGAAACTCACGCAAACACGGGGAGAATGTGGAAACTCCGCACAAAATGTGACCCAGAGCCGGGATCAAATCTGGGACCTCGGCGTCGTGAGACTGCAGTGCTAACCACTGCACCATCGTGCTGCCCTACTCCCTTTTTGAACAAGGGAGTCACGTTGGCTGTTTTCCAATCTTCCAGTACCCTCCCAGAATTTAACGAGTTACCAGAAATTTGAACCAATAGGTCTACACCCCAGCGTGCGGTTTATCGGGTTCTGGCAACTTGTCCACCTTTAGCCCCTAAAGTGTCTTCAATCAGGGAGGGCACAGGATTTGGTGACTGGGTGCTGTGGTTGCAGTGCTTATGAATCTGCAAAATGACTGTCAAATGGAGTCAACATTGCAGGTAATGGAGGCTTTGTGAATAAGGAGCCGGAGGGCACTTCACAGAAGGGCCTGTATGCCAAAGGCTGAATTTTACACTAGGGCAAGGGTTCCTGTCCTGCAATTTCAAAGTCGATGGCGAACCGATCTCCACCTGGTCAGATCGCCCTGCAGCCATTTAATAGCCATCAGAGAGGGAGGGAGTCCCAAACCTGAGTGCTGCCAATCGACCAAATGCCCTGCAGCTGTCTTGTCCCAGAAGCGATGAAGCTGTATTTAAGAAGGTGAGTATTGAGTTCAGCTGTGGCCAGGCTGGCAGGCCCCAGTGATGGAGAGGGTGATGGGAAACCTCTAAGCAGAACTGCCTTTGGTGGGGTCTCCATTGCACAGGGGATGTGTAAAGGGGATACCTCCCCCCACCCTTTGCCTGGCCACAAGAACACCAGGTTTGACTTAGCAGGATGGGCAATTGGCGCTGGCCTCCTCTGTCTTGGTAGCAGTCCCAGCACCGGTGGGACAAGGCTTTCCAGTGGTCATGAAGTGGTCACTGTTCAGTGACGTTGAATCTCTATGTGATCGGTTCATTCCAAACAAGAGCAAGTGACATTTAGAACATGTGTTTGGCCTCAAATGGACTTTTAAATTCAGTTTTGTGAGGGTATAAGAGTGGATAGAGAATGAATCATGAGAATGATTCCAGGGATAAGGAACTTCAGTTACGGAGAGAGATTTAGTAACTGGTGCTGTTCTCCTTCAAGAAGAGAAGACAAAGAAGAGAAAGAAGACAGATTTTTGTCAAAGCTTTTTGTCTTGCATGCATCAGGACAATTCGCAATAATACCAAATGTAAAGCAAACAACAGTTTACCCTGTAAGAGAAGGGAGTGCTGATTAATTGACAAGTGGACTCTGATTGGCGTTTCCATGGGGAATGCACCAGTGGCGGTGACTCTTCTAATGCGGGACACATTGTTGTTCCCTTCACATTTTGTGTTCTTGCCAATTGTCCTACTGAGCGAAAGATGCTCAAGTTCTGTCCTACCAAATGACCATTCAGAAGAGATTGGCTAGAGATGCTCCAAATCATGGCAGATCTGGACAGAGTAGATAGAAAGAAACTGTCCTGATTGGTGCAAGGATTGAGAACACAAGAATACCGATTTAAGATGATTGGCAAAAGAAGTAATGGCTGCTTGAGGAAAGTCTTTACACAGTGAGTCTTACGGATCTGAATGCATTGCCTGAGTCTGAAGAAGATAGATTCAATCAGGGTCTTCAAAAGAGAATTGGATAATTATCTGAACAGAAGAAATTTTCAGGGCTACATGGAAAAGCCGGGGCAGTAAGACGAGGTGAGTTGTTCTTGCAGAGAGCCGGCACAGTCATGACAGGCTGAAGGCCTCCTTCTGTGCTGTATCCTTTCCAGGATTCTAAGGGTGAAAGCAGAAGGACAGTGATTGCATTGCATTATGCGATATGCCTGTCATAGCTGAATGAGTGGAGTATTTGAATGTTAGTTGTAAGTCTAGCGTGCTCGGCATTGCAGCTGGGTGAGTGATGTGGGTGTGGTGGATTGAACAGCGTGAGAGCCTGATGGTGGTTTAGTGGGACTGAAACAGCTGTAAAGATATATTCACTGATCATGACCACCTGTGTGATGTCATTAACCATTTTATGATGCCACTGCCAAATCCTTGGCACCAGATTCTGGGCATTGACATCGCTTGCCATTTTTCCCATTCCCACTGCGAGGATTGTCGTGAGGGTTTTTCTAGCACCCCATGCAAATATGGCTCTTCTTCGGTCCTCCTTCATGACTACTGCCTTCAGTGCCACAGAGGCAAACTGTGGAGCCCTCTCTTTAGTGTTTCCTTTTTTTCTGTAGATTTGTAGCAATATTGTTCAAGAGTAGCAACGCCCCATGGTTCAGTGCAGTTTTTATTTAAGAGGGACAGATTCTCTTTAAGAACTGAAGACTAGCTGGAACAGATGTGCCAATGCAACAGGTGTTGCAGCTAGCCTGGCATGCTGTTTAAAAGTGTTTTAATTTTTAAAATTAATTTTACAGGATGTGGGCATTGCTGGCTAAGCCAATATTTATTTCCCATCCCTAATTATTCTTGAGAAGGTGGTAGTGCGCTGCCCTCTTGAATCACTACAGTCCATGTGCACCCATAGTGCTGTTTGGGAGGGAGTTCCAAGATCTTGACCCAGTGATGGTGAATGTGGTGCCAATCAAGCAGCTGCTTTGTCCTGGATGGTGTTGAACTTCTTGAGTGTTGTTGGACTTGCACTCATCCAGACGAGTGGAGAGTATTTTATCTCACTCCGGACTGGTGCCTTATAGATGTTGACAGACTTTGGAGAGTCAAGAGGTCAGATACTCATTACAGGACTCCTAGCCTCTAACCTGCTCTTGTAGCCACAGTATTTACATGGCTAGTTCAGTTCAGTTTCTGCAAAAAGCAATCCCCAGGATGTTGATAGTGGGAATTCAGTGATGGGAATGCCATTGAATGTTAAGGGGTGATGATTAGATCCTCTCTCATAGGAGATGGTCATTGACTTGCACTTGTGTGGTGTGAATGTTATTGCCAGCCCATGCTTGGATATTGTCCATGTCTTGCTGCATTTGAACATGGAGTGCTTCTGTATCAGAAGAGTTACAAATGGTGCTGAACATTGTCTTCAGTGGTTCTCACTTTTTTCTGAGCACAGTAAGAAGTCTTACAACACCAGGTTAAAGTCCAACAGGTTTGTTTCAAACACCAGCTTTCGGAGCACTGCTTCTTCCTCAGGTGGCTCTTATGGCTTTATAACATTAACAGAAGAAACAGTGTACATATAAATATAAACATAGTGCAAAAGCCGTCTTCCTATGTTCCAGGTCCCACCTTTTCTAGCCTCCTACTCTACACTAAACTACCCCCACGCCCCCCTCCTTCTGCTGACGGTTAATTTTCCCTAATGAAATCGACGAACGGCTGCCACCTCCGAACGAACCGTAACATTGATCCTCTCAAGGCGAACTTGATTTTCTCCAGACAGAGAAAGCTAGCCATGTCAGTTAGCCAGGCCTCCGACTTTGGGGGCTTTGAGTCCCTCCTAGCTAATAATATCCGTCTCCGGGGTACCAGGGAAGCAAAGGCCAGGACATCCGCCTCTTTCTCCTCCTGAATTCCCTGGTCTTCCGACACTCTGAAAATCGCCACCACTGGACTCAGCGCCACTTTGGACATGACCTCCGCAAACCCCTGCCAAAATCCCCTAAGCTTTGGGCATGCCCAGATCATATGAACATGGTTTGCTGGTCCTCTCACACACTTTGCGCACCTGTCTTTCACACCAAAGAACCTGCTCATCTGGGCCACTGTCATGTGGGCCCGGTGAACGACCTTAAACTGTATCAGGCTGAGCCTGGCGCATGTTGTGGATGCGTTGACTCTGCTCAACGCATCCTCCCAGAGACCGTCCTCTATCTCTCCACCTAACTCCTCTTCCCATTTGTGTTTCAGCTCCTCGGTCTGTGTTTCTTCTGACCCCCATAAGCTCCTTATAAATGTCCGAAACCCTCTCTTCTCCCACCCACACTCTGGAAAATATGTGTTTCTCACTTCTAATCTTATGATGACTGGCAGGTTGTTGATGAAGCAGCTGAAGATGGTTGGGCATAGGACACTATCCTGAGGAACTCCTGTACTGATGTCTTGAAATTGTGATGATTGTCCCCCAGCAACCACAACCTTCTTCCTTTATGTTATGTGTGACTCCAACCAATGGAGATTTCCCCCTCTGATTCCCATTGATTCCAGTTTTACTAGTGCTCCTTGATGTCACACTCGGTCAAATGCTGCCTTGATGTTAAGGGCAGTCATTCTCACCTCACCTCTGGAGTTCAGCTCTTTTGTCTATATTTGAACCAAGCCTGGAATGTGACCAGGAGCTGAGTGACCTTGGTGGAACCCAAAAGTGATTGTAAGTGAGCAGTTTATTGCTGCAAAGAAAATGCCACTTGACAGTGCTGTTGATGACCCCATCCAACAATTTGCTGATGATTGGGAGTAGACTGATAGAGTAGTAATTGGCTGGATTAGATGTGGCCTGCTTTTTGCGTACAGGACATACCTGGGCAATTTTTCACATTGCTGGGTGCATGCCAGTATTGTAGATATACTGGAACAGCTTGGCTGGAGACACAGCAAATTTTGAAGCACAATTGTTGGAATGCTGTCAGCGCCCATAGTCTTTGCAGTCTCCAGTGCCTTCAGCCATTTCTTGATATCACATGGAGTGAATTGAATTGGCTGAAGACTGGCATCTGTGATGCTGGGGACCTCAGTCATAAAGGACCGGGTTTCAACTCTGCCTCTGTGGTAGTATAAATGTCTGCCCTGAGGGGCTCCATGAGAGCTCAGCATTATGGCCATCTGAGCATTGACTGCATGCTGAACTGAAAATTGTCGCAAATGCTTCAGTCATATCTTTTGCATTGTTGTGCTGGGCTCCTTTGTCATTGAGGATGGGGATATTTGTGGAGATTCCTCTTGCAGTGAATTGTTTAATTGTCCACCACCAGTCATGACTGGATGCGGCAGGGTTGCAAAACTTAAACCTGATCCATTAGTTGTGAAATTGCTTAGCTTTGTCTGTTCCTTGCTGCATATATTGGCATGCAAGTAGTCCTGAGTTATAGCTTTACCAATTTGACACCTCATTTTAGGCGTGGCTGGTGTTGCTCCTGGCATGCTCTCCTGCATTCTTCATTGAACCATTTATTAGGCCATTGTTGAATGTGTAGCCTGCCAGCAGTGTGGGCCCTGCTGGACTGTCTTCCTCAATGGGAATGAGTGGATTGCAGACTGCGACCCCATCCTTATAAATAGATGCAGACTAATCTTTAGTCCAAATATACACAGTTCAGCATGCAGGCAATGCTCAGGTGGGCATAATGCTGAGCTGTCATGGAGTCCCTCAGGGCAGGCATTTAAACTACCACAGAGGCAGTGTTAAAAAATGTGGTCCTTTATGAGTAGATAGTTCTGCTATGTGATAAGGGAGAGCATTTTAGCTGTGTGGCTAATGGATACCTTTTTGTATCGTCCAAGATAAGTAGGCTCCTGTGTAAAAGAACCCAGAGACTCATAGGCAAGTTAACCTTGACCATCAGTGGCTTCATATTTTGCATGTTTGGGGTCAGTGATATTGTAGTTCTGTTAAAGTTGGTTTAGGGTTGTTAATCACTGTTTTTTGAAAGCAACCTACCACCTACAACCTACTTGAAATGATAGGCACCTTCTAATTTGTAATTTGGGGTTGTATGATGTAAATAGGGTCCAGATTGCTTTTTAGCTTGGGACTGGTGCCACACACACATTCTGACAAGTCACAATACAATAACAACTTGCATTTCTATAAACGCCTTTAATATAATAAAATGTTTCAATATTCAGTCCTCACCCCCCATTCCTACTCCTCCCCCCTCCTCCCCCCCACCCCCACACCGCCCCCCCCTCCCCCCTTCCCCCACCAACTAACGTTCAGCCGTAGAGCTTAGGTCTTAGGCAGCTGAAGGCCCAGCCACCAATGGGGATGGTTAAAACTGGTGATGCTTAAGAGTCCAGATTTAGGTAAGCCCTGATATTTTGGAGGGATGGGAAAGATTACAGAGGTAGGGTAGAGCAGGGTCCTGCTGTATTTCAAGACAGGGATGAGAATGTTAATATTGAGGAGTTGCTTGAACTTGAGCCAATGTAAATTAGCACAGAGGCAATGGGTGAACAGGACATGGTGCAATTTAGGACATGGTCACAGAGTTTATGATGAGCTGAAGCTTACGATGGGCAGAACATGGGAGGCCCGTCAGGAGTACATTGGAATCATCTAGTCAGAGACAACTAAGACATGATGATGGTTTCAGTGGCAAATGAGCTGCAACAGCGACAGAATCGGAGCTGTTACGGTGATAGGTTCTCTTAGTAATGTTACGACCCTCTCTGGGGCCAAGGACTATTCTCCGTCTTTACCACAGAGTATGAACTCCCCTGGTAAATGGGGGCGGGGTTTCCACTTAACAAGGGGAACCTCTCAGGATAGAAACCCTGACCTGGGTGCAGGTTGGGGAGGGTGACCCTTCGGGGAGAGAAGTTGTCTGCTTTGTAATTATTGTACATACCAAAACAAACCTTTGTTCATTCCTATCCTACCCGTGCATTCCTACATCTCCTCCTGTTGGATTCTGCAAGAAATAATAATGTTGTTGGAATCCCGTTTGGATCAAACATCAGACCAGGGTTGGAGATGGCACAGTGGGCATGTAAGGATTGAGGGTCATGGATTTTCCTTGAGGAGAGGGATGACGACCTGAAGGGAGAGAACTATTAACGATATTAGCTAACTTGGAGCTGGGAAGGGAAGTCAGTTGGCCAGGAATTTAGTGGGAATCGATTTGAAATAGCAACTCAGAGCCTAGCCAGTACGCAGTGGTGCTGAGCTGTAATGCTCAGGGACAGACAGCTCCCTCTATTACAGATATATAACAACAATCTGCATTTATCTGGCACAGCCAACGTTGTAAAACATCCCGAGGTGCTGAATAAGAGCAATATCAATGAAACATTTTTGACATTTTTTTGAAGGAGAAATCAGGAAGGATGCCGAAAAACCCGAGCCAGTTATTTAAGAGCGTCTGAAAAGAGGACAAAGAGGTAGGGAGGCACAAGGTAGAATTCCTGGGCTTCGTGCCAAAGCAGCTGAAAGAAATAGTAATACATAAATAATAACAAACGTATAAAGGAATAAAACAAGGAATTCACAGGAGGCCACAACTGAAGGAGTGCAGAGACTTCGAAGCGTCATGGGATGAAGAAGCTCCACAAATTGGGGGCAGCGCGACAGTGGAGGGATTTAACAACAAGGGTGCAAATTTTAAAATTGAGCTGTTCTTGGATGGAGACCAGTGAAAGTCAGCAGGCATGAAAGTGATAGGTGTCTGAGATTTTTGGAGTGAGTTAAGATGTGGGTAGCCAATATTTGAATGAGCACAAATTTGTGTGGAATGGAATTCGATTATTGAAAACTCTGCCTGGCTGCAGCCTGGGTGAGCGTGCACAGCATAATAATGGGGAAAGAACAGCTGGCAACATGGTCCATCTTCTTTCCATTTCACCCCTTCCACCTGAAAATACTTTTACAATGCATAAAATTAACCATTCATTAGTTGGTATGATTTTGGAACTAGATATTCTCTTCAGTGGCTGGAATGATATGGCCTCTGATGTGCATTTTGGCGTCTTTGGGCCACAGCTCATCTGGTGGCCCTGGCAGTGTCTGCTCAGATACCTTATATGGTCCCAATAGTTGTGTAAGTCACACTGACATTGGGGCTGTATATAGCAAGAACAAGTACTTAGTGACAGCTTAACATTACTCAGTTATGCCGTTGCATCGTTCACGCAGTCTGTATTGCATCTTTCTGTTGTATTCAACTTCTGTAATAGTTAAGCTAAACTGTTATCAGAAAGTCAGGTTTTGTGGTTTCAAAAATGAATCTAATTTCCTTTGTAATGTTTTCTCACACAATGGTAAATAAAACAGGTAGTGCAACATTTAAAGAGTTTTCAAATTTTAATTCTCTTGTGTTTTGCTTTCTTTGAATTAGAGCAGCACGTGCTGAACACGATATGTAATCTGACACAAAGCAAGATATGTTGACTTTGAGCAGTTCTGGAAATCTGCCAAATGATATAATAATCGTGGCAAAATCCCCTTCTCAAACTGGAGGGTTAGACCAGAGCTCATTTTGCAGTGAATCGTATCCCTGGATTAATTTTTTTCAACAAATCTCTGTGATCTTAACCAGCCCTACACATGTTGTAATTGTTTTCTCCTTTCAAAGAACTATACATGGTTAGAATTTACATTATACTTCACTGGTCAGCTGATGCACATTGTGTTGTGTCATAGTGCACACTGCATTCGCTTAGATAAGACATTCAATGTGTCTCTCAGTGTTTATAAACTGAATTTGCAGCAGCAATTACAGCCTGTGGCAAAATGTTTTATTGCACCTTTGCTGGTTCTGTTATAATGTGTAATTCCAAGGAGTATGAAGGAAGTAGATAAGGAAATTGACTTAGAAAATGAGTTCCATTCTTTTAACACCATTGTCTTTCGGAAGCCTTCTGATTGATATAAAAGGGAAGTGAGTTCTTATTGTCCCAAATAGTACGTGTTTGCCTTACTTTGCTGTACACTTTACTCAATGTGACTTGTCAGATCAGAGATTTCCATTTGCAGCATTTTCCTGTTCATAAACTAGATTCATGTTTTGCCAGTTCCAATGGATAGTTGATTACTGACATTACAAAATAATGGATATGTGGAGATGATTACACAGAGTAAAAGACAATTTGAAGTTATAAATGCACTTCTCACAAACTATGAATAATTACATATATTTTAATGCTGGCTTCCACTACACTTGTGTCCGGGTTAAAGTTACAGTTTGTACCTGTACTTACAGCACCGAGTACATGTAACCCACAATCTTAACTCAAACCCAACATGCAGGTCTCGAGCTTACACCGGTGCATAGTAAAACTGCACCATTATTAATAGAAAAATTATATGATATGCTCTCTCTTTGGCCTGCAACAAACTGCAATATATGGCTGTGTTATAATGTGGAAAACAAGAATAAAAGACTCATGGGAATGGAGTTCATGGGTAGAATTACTCCTATTGTTGTTGGATTATTTGGCCAGAAATCGCATGGGAGCTTCACCAATCTCCTGGAGAATCCACAGAAAGTCTACAGTGCAGAAGGAGGCCATTCGGCCCATTGAATCTGCAACGTTAGAATTAGCTGCCTGTTGGGTGTGTGTGCATGTGCACACTTGCCTGTGTGTCTACATATGCATGCATATGTGCGCAAATATCATATGTGTTGAATCCTGAGGTTACATGTGTTTGTCGAACTGTCCTGTAATTTGTATATATTGATTCTGGTTTTCAATAAAGTAACCTCTGTTATTGTGTATGTGAATGGTGAGTTTGCAAGAAGAGGGAAACCAACACAACAACTACAGTATTTCCAAACACAGGGTGCTAGGACAAAGAAAAGACCAGTAACATGTTAGCTGTTGGTTAGATGGTTGAAGTCTTGCCTCATCAAGGCTGACACTCCAGTACAGTACTGAGAGAGTGCTGCATTGTTGGGGGCTGCACATCCCATCTTACAGATGAGATGTTGATGCGACCATCTATTCACGCGAGACAGGGAGTTGAAGTGAACAGTGGCTTTAATCGACTAGAACAGTGCCTGCCTGTGACTGCTCTGCTGGTGAGAGCTGCCTACAGGGCAGCTGCTCTTTATACCTCCCCTCAAGGGGGCGGAGCCAGGGGCGGAGCCCACAAGGGTACCAACATGATACATTCCGTGTAGTACAGTACAATGGTCCATAGGTGGAGCCCACATGGGCAACAGCGTGATACAATATAATACAGTGGTGAATGGTTCGTACAATACGTTCACCACATTCACCCCCTGTTAAAAAATTGAAGTCCGGCGGGGGGGGGGGGGGGGGGGGGGTGAAGGGCTCACAGGTTCAGTCTGTCCGGCGCCCTGATCGTGCACTGCGATCACCGGAGCTCTGGTATTGCAGCGGGCCCGGGTGTCGAACGCGTCGGTGCGGGCATAGGTGGTGAACTTGTCGGTGCGGGCATAGGCGTGGACTCCGGGAGCGTGTCTTCAGGAGCTTCATTCCTGTGGGTCGGCGAAGGGGTGAGGGAGTACAGGAGGGGGTGTGGAGGCCATGTAGGGTCGGGGCGCTGGTCGGTGTAGGTTGGGGGGGGGTAGGTTGGGGCGGTGGTAGTGGAACCTGCGTTTGCCAGGTCCTGGAGGGAAACCGTATCCTGTCGGCCATCAGGGTGTTCTACTTTTGCGTACTGGGGGTTGGTGTGAGGGAGCTGGACCCTCTCGACCAGGGGGTCGGACTTATTGCTCCTGAGGTGTTTGCGGAGTAGGATGGGCCTCGGTGTCTTCAGCCAGGACGGAAGCGAGACCCCGGAGGTGGATTTCCGAGGGAAAACAAACAGGCGGTCATGAGGGGTCTTGTTCGTGGCTGTGCAAAGGAGTGACCTAATGGAGTGGAGCGCGTCGGGGAGGACCTCCTGCCAGTGGGAAACTGGGAGATTCCTAGACTGTAGGGCCAGGAGGACGACCTTCCATACCGTCGCGTTCTCCCTCTCCACCTGTCCGTTTCCCCGGAGGTTGTAACTGGTAGTCCTGCTCGAGGCGATGCCCTTACCGAGCAGGTACTGACGCAGTTCATCGCTCATGAACGAGGAGCCCCGGTCACTGTGGACGTAAGTGGGGAAACCGAATAAGGTGAAGACACTATGTAGGGCTTTAATGACGGTGGCCGCGGTCATGTCGGGGCAGGGGAACTGCAAAGGAGAAGCGGGAGAACTCATCAACGACGTTGAGGAAATACATGTTACAGTTGGTAGAGGGGAGGGGCCCTTTGAAGTCGATGCTGAGGCGCTTGAAGGGCCGGGATTCCTTCACCAGGTGGGTCTTATCCGGTCGATAGAAGTGTGGTTTACACTCCGCGCAGATTTGGCAGTCCCTGGTCATGGCCCTGACCTCCTCGGTGGAGTAGGGCAGGTTGCGGGCCTTGATGTAATGGAGAAGCCGGGTCACCCCTGGGTGGCAGAGGTCATCGTGGATTGCCTGGAGTCGGTCATCTTGCGCGCTGGCGCATGTGCCGCGGGACAGGGCATCTGGGGGCTCGTTGAGCTTCCCAGGACGATACACTATATCGTAATTATAGGTGGAGAGTTCGACCCTACAACTCAAGATCTTATCGTTCTTGATCTTTCCCTGCTGTGTATTATCGAACATGAAGGCTACGGATCGTTGTTCAGTGACGAGGGTGAACCTCCAACCAGTGAGATAGTGCCTCCAGTGCCGTACATCTTCCACGATGGCTTGGGCTTCTTTTTCGACTGAGGAGTGTCGAATTTCTGAGGCGTTGAGGGTAAGGGAGAAAAATGCTACTGGCCTGCCCGCCTGATTGAGGGTGGCAGCGAGGGCGACTTCAGATGCGTCGCTCTCCACCGGGAAGGGGACGGACTCATCCACCGCGTGTATTGCAGCTTTGGCAATATCTGCCTTGATGCGGCTGAAGGCGTGGCGGGCCACGGCCCCCAGTGGGAAGATGGTAGCTTTGATCAGTGGGCAGGCTTTGTCTGCATATTGGTGACCCATTGGCATAATAGGAAAAGAATCCGAGGCACCTTTTCAGGGCCTTGGGGCAGTGGGGAAGGGGGAGTTGCAGGAGGAGGCGCATATGGTCGGGGTCGGGTCCTAGAAACCCGTTTTCTTCAACGTAGCCGAGGATGACTAGCCTGGTTGTGCGGAAAACGCATTTCTCCTTGTTGTAAGTGAGGTTAAGGGTTTGGGCAGTTTGGAGAAATCTCTGGAGGTTGGCGTCGTGGTCCTGCTGATCATGGCCACAGATGGTGACGTTGTCCAAGTTCAGAAATATGGCCCGCAGCCCGTACTGGTCCACCATTCGGTCCATCGTTCTTTGGAAGACCGAGACCCCGTTTGTGACGCCAAAGTGGTCCCGGAGGAAGTGGAAGAGGCGGCCGTCTGCCTCAAAGGCCGTGTAGTGGCGGTCCTCTGGGCGGATTGGGAGCTGGTGGTATGCGGACGTCAGATCTACCGTGGAGAAGACTCGGTAGTGCGCAATCTGATTAACCATGTCCGCTAATCAGGGGAGGGCGTACGCATCAAGGTGCGTGTACCGGTTTATGGTTTGGATCCCTTCCCACAAGAGTCGCTGGACCTCGGACCTGATAAAAGTCCTGTCCTGGATACTGTACCGCCTGCTTCTGGTGGCGACTGGCTTACAGTCGGCGGTGAGATTTGCGAAGAATGGGGGAGGGTCGACCTTCAGGGTCACGAGGCTACATACGGTGAGTGGGGGTATTGGCCCGCTGAACTTCAGGGTTAGGCTCCTGAGGTTGCACTGGAAGTCCAGTCCCAACAGGAGAGGAGCGCAGAGATCGGGGAGTATATATAGTTTAAAATTGGAGTACGCGGCGCCCTATATCGCGTGGTTTGCGACAGTGAACCCCTGGATCTGCACTGAGTGCGATCCGGAAGCGAGGGAGATTGTTTGAAGTGCGGGGAAGATTTGGAGCGAACAGTGCCTTACCGTGCATGGGTGAATGAAGCTCTCTGTGTTCCCGGAGTCAAACAGACAAGGCGTTTCGCGTCCATTGACCCGGACGGTCATCATGGAGTTCCAGATGTGTTTTGATCATGCCTGGTCGAGGGTGAACGTGCCGAGTTGTGGGTAGCCGGCGTGGTCGGAGATGATGGGGTTGTCCCAAGATGGATGCTCCCGTCGGTCGCACGTGTCGGGCGGCGTTGCAGATGGCAGCCAAGATGGTGGCCCCCGTCGGTCACACGTGTTGAGCGGCGAGGAAGATGGTGTCCAAGATGGTGGCCCCCATGAGTGGCACGTGGTGGGCCGCGTGGGCGAGGATGGCCAAGATGGCGGCCCCCGTGAGTCGCATGTGTTGTGCAGAGTTGAAGATGGCTGCCCCCACAGACAACACGAGGCAGATGACGCGTCCGGAGGGGGTGGAACCGGCAGGCATGCAGCCACACTGCGGGGTCTGCGATCCTGTGAGTCCGAGAGTCGGGCCTGCAATTTGGAGGATTTGGACCTGGCCTAGCAGCAGTTTGAGGGCTGCTTCCATCGCGATGTTGTAGTTGATTAAATTGATGCGACCATCAATTCACGCGAGACAGAGAGTTGAAGTGAACAGTGGCTTTAATCGACTAGAACAGTGCCTGCCTGCGACTGCTCTGCTAGTGAGAGCCGCCTACAGGGCAGCTGCTCTTTATACCTCCCCTCAAGGGGGCGGAGCCAGGGGCGGAGCCCACAAGGGCACCAACATGATACATTCCGTGTAGTACAGTACAATGGTCCATAGGTAGAGCCCACATGGGCAACAGCGTGATACAGTGTAATACATGGTGAATGGTTAGTACAATACGTTCACCACAGATGTTAAACCGAGGCCCCATCTGGGTGAGGTAAATTGTCCCTAATGGCGGCATGTCAATTAAGCTCATTAATGATTTACTTGACACCACTTATCCCTGAAGCTGGAATTCAGTGGTGGCTCAGGGGTTTAATGGGTCTTCACATTCTCTGATGTCTTTCTCACTTAACTCCCCCCGCTTTAATTCCACCCTGTACCTAGCCCATCCAGATGGCCCCTTTCTACGCCCATGACCATGTCATCTCTAACCCCCTGCCACGTCGCAACAACCTCCCCCCCCTTTCCCTTCCCCCAGCCCCCCCCCTTCCTCTTCCCGCCTCCCGCCTCCCCCTCCGCCTGCCACCCCTCTCGGCCTTCTCCCCACCACCTCACTTCCGTTCACCAGCATAACCTGCTAGCGCAGCAGCCGCTGCCCAAAGGCACTTACCAATGACCTCCCCCTCCCCCCCCCACCCCACTCCTCAGCTCAAGGAGGAAGACACCCTGTTGACCTTACCCTCCCCCACTCAAACAAAGACTTCTCCTGAACTGCAGGCAGTCTTTTCCAAAAGCAAAACAAATATTAAACATAAACAGTTCCAGAAAACAGGAGGGGTGAACGGGAACATCCATCCCTACTTAAACATTTATCCCAAAGAACAAAGAAAAGTACAGCACAGGAACAGGTCCTTCGGCCCTCCAAGCCCGGGCCGACCATGCTGCCCGTTGAAACTAAAATCTTCTACACTTCCTGGGTCGTATCCCTCTATTCCCATCCTATTCATGTAAACCTCTTACAATCCCAGCAGTAAACAGCAACCCCCCTCTCAAAAAAAATGAACATTCCCCAATCCCTACATCCACTTCAAACATGCTCCCAACCATTACAAAATGCCAGCATCCCGGTTCCCAAGCATTGTTCGCTCAGTTCTCCTCCAGTTTATGCTCCTTAATGAAGTCTTCGGCTGCTTCTGGGGTCTCAAGATAATACTCCAAACATCACCCATAATTTTGCAGGGTAGAGCACCGCCTTGGCCTTGTTGAAGCTTGCCCATCGCT
Source organism: Scyliorhinus canicula (assembly GCF_902713615.1). Lineage (NCBI taxonomy): Eukaryota > Metazoa > Chordata > Chondrichthyes > Carcharhiniformes > Scyliorhinidae > Scyliorhinus > Scyliorhinus canicula. Next base: position 186,681,587 of record NC_052150.1, on the reverse strand, counting down.
TTGCCAACTCGGCTCTGATGTCCCTATAAAATCGGACCTTATTCTCCTCCCGGTCACAGGTATGCTTCTCCCTGGCCCACCGTAGAATCTTCTCTTTCTCTTCAAATTTATGGAGCTTCACGATCACCGCTTGTGGCGGCTCCCCAACTCTAGGCTTCTGCCTCAGAGACCTATGTGCTTGGTCCACTTCAGGTGCCTTATCCAGCACCCCTTCCACCACCAGCCTTCTGGAGGCATTCTCCTGTTCCTCCACCTTTGCCTACAACGTTTTACAAAGATCTCCTAAGAGCCCCACCTCTACCTCCAGAGTCACCACACAGTCGCTGAGGTCCGAGATCACTCCTTCTGTCTCCCGAATCTGTGACCCCTGCACCCGCTGAGGTCCGAGATCACTCCTTCTGTCTCCCGAATCTGTGACACCTACACCTCCAAACACTTCTCCACCCATTCCAAAGAACTCTTTAGGGATGTCACTGCTTCTCCAATGGCCTATGCGAGATCTTCCCGCATTTGTTCCCTCTGCTGCTGGAATTCAGATTTAATAAAGGCCATCCAGTCAAGTTGAAGCCTTCCAGCTTGCACCAGCCCTTCCCCCGCCTGCATGTTTAAAGTGGCTTTTGTTGCTGCTGCAGCACAAGTCTGCTCCAATATTTCAACCGAACTCTCACTGTTTTCTGTGGGTCTGGTAGCCAGCAGACATACCTTTCCCGGGGGAAAGTACTCCTCCAACATTCACTCATGCCTTTTCATCAAAATTCCACCCTGTATTGGGTAAAAAGAGGTATTTTCTGTGACCTTGGACAGGAGTTACCCTGTATGTGACCACTCACTCCATGGCCCACACCAGAAGTCAGCAATGGAGAGCTACCAGTCTCTTTTTAGTTGGCAGCTTTTGGGGGGAAGGTGGCCTTTCTACTTCTAGAGTACTAAATCCCATTGGAAGCCAGACACCAACCAGTTAAATGCTTGATGGCACTTGAATCATGTCAGGCCTCCCCACGGAATTGAGGTGGGGCTCCTAGTGGCTCTCCGACTGGTGGACAAGACCTCTATCACAGGAACAAAATTCCAGCCTTTAACTCTGTTTGGCCACGCGGATGCTGCCTGACCTGCTGAGTATTTACAGCAAGGTCTGTTTCTATTTCAATTATCCCCGGGGCCCTGTTTCTCCCTCAATCAACATCACAAAAAGTAGATGATCTGAACATTATCACCTTGCCTTATGTGGGAGTATGCTGCGTGCATATTGGCTTCTGTGAGATGGATTCTCTGCCATCTGCCGCAAGGAGTGGAGCTCCCGATGCGGTGTAGAATCGCACGTCGGCAAAAATGGGATCGGCATTCCGATGCTCCGATCTCGCATTTCGAACGGCAGTAGACTAGACACCCTGCACTGCCGTGCGGATGCAAATGGGTCAATTGAATCCTTTTGCATCTGCCTAATGGTCTGGACACCCAATTCTCCATGCCACCATATTGTTCCGGCCCACTCGGCTGGGATACATGTGACTGTGGATTGATGCCAACATGTTTATGCATCGTCCTGGCGCAGTGGACACCGTGGTGGGTCAAGGGAGTAAATATTTAATGTAAGTTTCCCCAAAGTCCATCAGAGAGCCTCCCTCCAACCCCACAACCCAAATCCTGCCGACCCCACCCCGAACCCCGTAGCAGGCTGCCATATCAGAGACCCACATCAGTAACTCCTATATTACAGACCCCCCATACCAGACACCCTCCCATATCATCGACCCCTCAATATCAAAGACCCCCCTCCACCATATCTGAGACCCACACATCAGTCACCCCTGCCTGGTAGCTAAAGAGCAGTGCAGGACGAAACCATAAAAAATCACTGCCTCAGACAGAAGTGTAGAACGCAGCAGTTATTACTTCATATAAAACCAAAACCCATCACAAGGCTTTATCGCCCTCAGATCCTTTGATCTACGAGGTTTCTATTCACTTTCAAAGAGAAATAGCATTTAGGAGGCTGTAATTAGCACTGCTGCCTCACAACACCAAGGACTCAGGTTCAACTTCAGACTTGGGTGACTCTGTGTGGAGTTTGCACATTCTCCCTGTGACTGCGTGTGTTTCCCCCGGATGATCCGGTTTCCTCCCACAGAGTAGATGTGCAAGTTAAGTGGATTGGCCATGCTAAATTGCCTCTTAATGTCGAAAGATGTGTAGTTAGGTGGGTTAGCCATGCTAAATTGCCCCTTAGTGTCCAAAGATGTGCAGAATAGGTGGGTTACAGAGATAGGCTCAGGTACTGGGCCTAGGTAGGGTGATCTTTCAATGAGTCAGTACTGACTTGATGGGCTGAATGGTCTACTTCTGCACTGTAAGGATTCTTTGGAATTGACAGAGTATTAGCTTCCAGACAATCAGGTGTCTGGATTATTTATTTTCATCGCCTTTCATGCTTGAATGCATCTCAGGTACCTTGCTGTGAACCTAACTACAATGTTTATAAACATCTAGGAGATAAGTGCTTTCACTTCCTCTTTTTCTCAGAAGAAAGCACTTAACTGTGGCGATGACCTGTCAATCATAGCTAGATGTTTATAAACGGCTTACTAAAAGCTATTTCTGGGTGGGAGTATGTTGGGGTTTCAGTTGGGGAGGTCTGATGGGAGGGGGATTTTGGATCACCCTCATTCGCGCGTGCTGTGGGGGAAGGGGTTATGACCCAGAAATTCCTGTGGTTTTTTTTTGGGGGGGGGTGGAGGGTACCCCTACTTGTCAGCAGGGTGTGGGAGGTGAGCAGGAGTTGCGTTGAGGGGGGAGGGGATCAGCCATCAGACCTCAGTATTGGGCTGCCCACTCAAAATGGCGGCCCGATAACAGGATTCGGAATTGAATCCCAGGAGCCACCCCACCATACATAAATTAGCATGGCAGGAACGAGTGAATCACTCCTGGCACCACTCCGAGCACCAGTGCATACCAGGAGCGATTGAACTCCGATGGGAGAGCTTTGTCTCCAAAATGGAGAACCCTGCCCTGTGTTTCCTACATTACAACAATGATTCCACTTCCAGAAGTACTTCATTGTCTGAAAAGTGCTTTGAAACATCCATGGTGCTAAAAGCATGATATAAATGCAAGTCTCTCTTCCTTTCTTTCATGGTATCTGACAATTCAATACATCAAGATTGCTTTTACACCGTTAAATATTTTTCCTTAAAAGGTTTTGTTTTGTTTTTCTCACAAAAGCTTTCAAGTGCCGTGATTATTTCCACATGTTTTCAGCAGTTTTTAATCAGAAAGATGTTTAGGCTTCATAATATTGTCTTCATTTGTCAGGTTTTTTTTGTACAATCCCCTTCTCAACTCGTTAAATCACAAACTATTATTTGTGTTTGGAGTGCTGCCTAATTCGAGAATAAAGCAATATTCACTGCACATGTAGCAGGCAAGATTTTAGCAAGTTGATCCGTGGTGGATCAGGTGATGTTTGTCCACATGACGTGGGGACAGAGTACAGGCCTCTCTCAGGCCTTCTCTACTTCCATATTTCCCCCTGAAATTGCCAAGCTCTAATTCTAAAATTATGCCCCCATGTTTTTGGTTTTAACTCAGAGGAAATAATTACTCTATCTACCCAATCAAATCCTTCAGACATTTTAAGCAATCTTATCAGATCGCCTTTTAGTCTTTTGTACTCAAGGGAATTCAAGTCAAGTTTATGCAACCTGTCCTCCTAAATTGCCCCTCTAAACCTTGGTGTCATTCCAGTGAATCTGCATTGCATCCCCTCGAAGATCGGTATATTCTTCCAGTGCCCAAAATTGCTCAGTTTACAGACAGGGTCTGACGAAGGCTCTGTACAATTGAAGCCTATCTGCCTCACTTTTATATTCCAGTCCCTGGGGCGGTAGATTACATTACCTAATGATTCATTCAAAGCTCAGCCATCATCAACAGAAATTAGCTTGGGGATATTGTTAAGCAATAAATCCCGAGTATTAGACGTCTATCGTCAGCTTTGGCTGTGTGTGCTTCAACAAACGGAAAACCATTCTGGTTATGCGGTTTCACAGGGTTTAGCAATTAAAGATGTCTGATCCTGTGTGCCTGATTCAATATGGCCAAGCAATGATCTCATCCAGATATCAAGAACAGAGACTGCAGTAACACAGAGACATGCCTTGCGTGCCAGGTCCCTGATCTGTTATCATGGGTGTGGTGGTACATCAACCCCTAGATCCTGAAGATGTCTGTTCTAGGAAGTTGAAGCTTTCATTCTGAATCTCTCCTTGGATGAGTGTTTTGAAAAGCACCGTAAATCAGCCACTGAGGTTGGTGAATGTTGACATCATAGCACCAAGACTTGATCAGAGATCCTTCCCATCGCAAAAGCCAATGACATGCCTCTTGGTTCTGGCATGTTGGTTAAAAGTTGTGTCTTCCAACTGTACCATCTTAGTTGGAGGTTTCTCTGACTGTTGATCATTTTCTGATACCACTTCCACTGGCGTTGCTATGGTAATCTTATGTGCGGGAGTTGGTCTCTGCCCCGTGGGCCTTTCCAGGACTTGGAATTATGATGGACAAACCTGCTTCAGAAAAAGAGAGATTGCTGCAGTTAAACCCGAGTCTGAATACTCCTTAATGTTTGAGGACTCAGGACTGTGCTGTCTTAACTGGCTAACGATAGTGATAGTCTTGACCTCTTCTGCCGTCTAGAAGAGATTCAGTGCTATGCAGCATCCCTGCTCAGAAAAGAGAAAGGCTGGACGACATACATTGGCTCAAAGATCTGCTCGTTGCCATACCTCAGTGGTTCACAGATCAAGGCGATAACTGGGAGTCATACTCCTCCTGCTCCATAAATGAAGTGTCCATCATTCGAATCCAAAGGCGATTCTCCACTCCCACACCGGGGGCGAAATTCTCTGACCCCACGCAGGGTCGGAGAATTGGCGGGAAGCGGCGTTATTTCCGCTCCCGCAGGTTTTTGAATTCTCCCGCCGGTCATAAACCGGCGTTGTGCAAATCCCGCCGGCAGCCTGTGAAAACAGCTGGCGCCGGCGGGATTTCATTTTTTTTAAACTTACCTCAAATCTCCGGCCCGGATGGGCCGAAGTCCCGCCACTGGGAGGCCATCTCCCGCCGCCGAGGTTTAAACCACCTCTGGAACGGCGGGCTCAGCGGCGCGAGCAGGCCCCCGGGGTCCTGGGGGGGGCGGGGGGCGATCGGACCCGGGGGGGTGCCCCCACGGAGGCCTGGCCCGCGATCGGGGCCCCCCGCTCACTCCGCGGGGCATTGCCGTGGGGGCACTCTTTCTCCTTCCGCGCCGCCACGGCCTCCGCCATGGCGGACGCGGAGGAGAACCCCGCATCGTGCATGCGCCGGCAGTGACGTCAGCGGCAGCTGGCCGCTGACGTCACTGCCGGCGCATGCGCCGACCGCCGAAAGCCTTTCGGCCAGCCCCGCTTCCGACTGCGCCGGGTGTTTGCGCCAGTCTTCTGGTGCAAACTGCTCCGGCTCGGGGAGAATTCCCCACCTTTGGGGAGGCACGACCCCTGAGTGGTTGGCGCCACTCCCCTACGCTGGCACCCTCCATCACGCCGGGTAGGGGAGAATCCAGCCCCGGGTGGGAGAATCGCGGGAGGGCTGCTCTGGCACCCCCCGCGATTCTCCCACCCCCCCCAAAATGGCGTGTCGCGTTTTGCGACACGCCGCTCGGAGAATCGTGGGCTGCCGTTTTTCATGGCGACCCGCGATTCTCCGACCCCGATGGGCCGAGCGGCCGGCCGTTCCCGACCGGTTCACGCCGGCGGCAACCACACCTGGTCGCTACCGGCGTGAACATGGCGCCAGCAGCTGTTTTGTGGCTTGTGGGGGGCGGAGAGGGGAGTGAGCACCACAATCGCCGGGCCGGCGTCTCAACTCTTTCCCCTCCGCCGCCCTGCAACATCAAGCCGCCACGTCTTGCGGGGCAGCGGATGGGAAGACGGCAACCGCGCATGCGCGGGTTTGAGCCGTCATGACGTCAGCCGCGCGGGTTGGAGCCGGCCAATCCGCGCATGCGCGGCTGATGTCATTAGGCGCGCCGGCCGCGTCATTCTCTGCGCGCCGGGCCTTTATGCCAGCGACAAGGCCCGGCGGCTTCCTAGCCCCCCCGGGGGGGGGGGGGGGGGGGGGGGGGGGGGGGGGGGGGGGAGAATAGGGGGCCAGGAGCGACCTCCGACGCCGTCGATACTGGGCGGAGAATTCCGCCCAGTATATCTCATCTGACAGGATTGTCATGTTGACACCAAAATCTGATTTTAAATTTGCTAGAATACCATTTACTAGGATGTCAGTATTACAAATTGAAGAGGCGCATTCTCTGGATGTCATGGCAATGTATCTTCAGGGTTTTTGGTCTCAATTTCATGGATTACCTTTGGGATGTCTGTGCAGAGGGGAAGTTTTGACTTGCGCACTTTACCCAAGTGTCCCTTGTAGTGATCACTGTATATGTTAAAACATGATTAGTTAATGTGCAGTCAGTACAGTCAGATGCTCACTAGATGGCAACACTAATAGGAACTATAAAAGGAGTTTCCCGCTCTTTCTTAGTGTTAGTGTGTGTGTATTGCAGCTAGAGGATAGACGTGACGAGCTAAGAGTGTAGTGTATTATATTAATTGTTAATTTAATCTAATCTTAGTTAATTCTATTACTAGTCAAAATATTAAAGAAAAATAACTCACAAGTATATTATTTTGTTACTCAATAAATAATTTGTCATCAACTGGAAGACTTTGACTGTTTATCATCAAATTAAATACAACTCGGCAAGACAAATGAGTAGAACATAGAACATAGAACAGTACAGCACAGAACAGGCCCTTCGGCCCTCGATGTTGTGCCGAGCAATGATCACCCTACTTAAACCCACGTAACCTGAATACCCGTAACCCAACAACCCCCCCATTAACCTTACACTACGGGAAATTTAGCATGGCCAATCCACCTAACCCGCACATCTTTGGACTGTGGGAGGAAACCGGAGCACCCGGAGAAAACCCACGCACACACGGGGAGGACGTGCAGACTCCACACAGACAGTGACCCAGCCGGGAACCGAACCTGGGACCCTGGAGCTGTGAAGCATTGATGCTAACCACCATGCTACCGTGAGGCCCCCTAATATATATATATATAACATCTCTGTAATATAACATCCCTGTCTGTTGAAGGGGAAATATTGGGCGGTGCTTGCAGGACACTGATTTTTTTTTTAAATAATTTTTATTGAAAGAGTTTTCCCATACAAACATTTACCCCTACTATTTTTTAAATTATATACAACACAATCCCTCTAGGCAAATATCCCTCCCTCGCCCGCCCTCTCGCGCGCACCAGTCCTCCCCCCCCCCCCCCCCCCCCCCCCCCCAAGCAACAACTTAACAAACAAGGCAGCCTACAGTTTCAGGCATGAGCAGCGAGCAGACTTGCCCGCGTTACAGTCGTGCATGTCCCCCCACGACCATTGCTGCCCCCCCTCCCCTCCCCCCCCCCTCCCCTCCCCCCCCGCCCGGGTTGCTGCTGCCACGACCCCGAACGTCTATCTCTGATCTAAAAAGTCAAGGAAAGGTTGCCACCGCCTGGAGAATCCCTGTACTGACCCTCTCAGGGCAAATTTGATCCTTTCTAGCTGAATATAGCTAGCCATATCGTTAATCCAAGTTTCAACGCTTGGAGGCCTCGCGTCCTTCCATTGAATTAATATCCTTCGTCGAGCCACTAGGGACGCAAAGGCCAGTATTCCGGCCTCCCTAGCCTCCTGTACCCCCGGTTCTACCCCGACCCCAAAGATCGCAAGCCCCCATCCTGGTTTGACCCTGGACCCCACCACCTTCGACACCGTCCTTGCCACCCCCTTCCAGAACCCTTCCAGCACCGGACATGCCCAGAACATATGCACATGGTTCGCTGGGCTTCCCAGACATCTGACACACCTGTCCTCCCCCCCAAAGAACCGGCTCATCCTTGTCCCCGTCATGTGAGCTCTATGCAGCACCTTAAATTGAATGAGGCTCAGCCTCGCACACGAGGAGGAAGAATTGACCTTCTCCAGTGCATCCGCCCACGTCCCGTCTTCTATCTGCTCTCCCAGCTCCCCTTCCCACTTGGCTTTCAGCTCCTCCCCTGATGCTTCTTCCACCTCCTGCATTATCTTGTAGATGTCTGATATCTTCCCCCCTCCGACCCAGACCCCCGAGAGCACCCTATCACTCGCCCCCTTACTGGGGAGCAGGGGGAACCCCTCCACCTGCCGTCTAGCAAATGCCTTCACTTGTAAATATCTGAACATGTTTCCCGGGGGGAGCTCAAACTTCTCCTCCAGCCCTCCCAGGCTCGCAAACCTCCCCTCTATAAACAGGTCCTTCAGCTGCCGTATGCCCACCCTGTACCAGCTCTGAAATCCCCCGTCGATGTTCCCCGGGATGAATCTATGGTTCCCTCTTATTGGCGCCGCCAACAGACCTCCCATTTCCCCCCTGTGTCGCCTCCACTGCCCCCATATCTTGAGGGTGGCCGCCACCACCGGGCTCGTGGTGTACCTCGTGGGGGGGAGCGGCCATGGTGCCGTTACTAGGGCCCCCAGGCTTGTGTTGCCACAGGACGCCCTCTCCATTCGTTTCCAAGCTGCCCCCTCCCCTTCCATCATCCACTTGCGCACCATTGACACATTTGCCGCCCAGTAATACCCCGAGAGATTGGGTAGTGCCAGCCCTCCACTGTCCCTACTCCGCTCCAAAAAGACCCTCCTCACCCTTGGGGTGCCGTGCGCCCACACGTAGATCATGATGCTACTCGTCACCTTTTTGAAGAAGGCCCTAGGGAGGAAGATGGGCAAGCACTGAAATAAAAACAGGAACCTTGGGAGGACCGTCATTTTGATTGACTGCACCCTCCCCGCCAGCGACAGCGGTACCATGTCCCACCTCTTAAATTCCTCCTCCATCTGTTCCACCAGTCTGGAAAAGTTCAACTTGTGGAGGGTCCCCCAGTTCCTTGCCACCTGCACCCCTAAGTACCTAAAGCTCTTTCCTGCTCGCTTGAAGGGGAGTCTCCCAATACCCTCTCCCTGGTCCCCCGGGTGTTTCACAAAAACCTCGCTTTTGCCCAAATTTAGTTTGTACCCCGAAAAGTCCCCAAACTCTGCTAATAGTTCCATTATCTCCGGCATTCCCCCTTCTGGGTCTGCCACGTACAGCAGTAGATCATCCGCATACAGCGATACTCGATGTTCCTCCCCTCCCCTAGTCAGTCCTCTCCACCCCCCTGAACCCCTCAGTGCCATCGCCAACGGTTCGATCGCCAGTGCGAAAAGTAGGGGGGATAGGGGACATCCCTGCCTGGTCCCTCGGTGGAGCCCGAAATACTCCGACCTCCTCCCGTTTGTCACTACACTCGCCGTCGGGGCCGAGTAGAGCAACTTCACCCACTTAATAAACCCTTCCCCAAACCCAAACCGTTCCAACGTCTCCCACAGGTACTCCCACTCCACCCTATCGAATGCCTTCTCCGCGTCCAGCGCTACCACTATCTCAGCCTCCCCCTCCACTGCCGGCATCATAATTACATTCAGCAATCTCCGCACGTTCGTGTTGAGCTGCCGCCCCTTCACGAACCCCGTCTGGTCCTCATGGATTACCCCTGGCACACAATCCTCTATTCTAGCTGCCAGGATCTTTGCCAGCAACTTGGCATCCACGTTCAGAAGCGAGATAGGCCTGTAGGACCCGCACTGCACGGGGTCTTTATCCCGCTTCAGTATCAGGGAGATCAGAGCCTGCGACATTGTCGGGGGCAGAACCCCCCCCTCTCGCGCCTCATTAAAGGCTCGTACCAGTACCGGCCCCACCAAGTCCACATTTTTCTTGTAGAATTCCACCGGGAACCCATCTGGCCCCGGCGCCTTCCCCGCCTGCATCTGACCTATTCCCTTGACTAGCTCCTCTAGCCCTATTGGCGCCCCCAGCCCTTCTACCAGCCCCTCCTGGACCCTTGGGAACCTCAATTTGTTTAGGAAGTCCTCCATTCCCCCTCTCCTCGTCGGCGGCTCAGACCGATACAACTCCTTGTAAAAATCCCTGAAGACCCCGTTCACTTCTTGCCCCTTCTGTACTACCTTCCCCCCCCTCTCCTTCACTCCCCCAATCTCCCTAGCCGCATCTCGTTTGCGAAGCTGGTGTGCCAGCATCCTGCTCGCCTTTTCCCCATACTCATAGACCGCGCCCTGTGCCCTTCTCCACTGCGTCTCTGCCTTCCTGGTGGTCAGCAGGTCGAACTTGACCTGCAGGCTGCGCCGTTCTCCCAGCAGCCCCTCCTCTGGTGCCTCCGCATATCTCCTATCCACTTCCAATATCTCCCCCACCAGCCTCTCCCTCTCCTGCCTCTCCTTTCTTTCTCTGTGTGCCCTTATGGAGATCAGCTCTCCCCTGATCACTGCCTTCAGGGCCTCCCAGACCATCCCCACCTGCACCTCCCCCGTGTCATTCAAGTCCAGATAGCTCTCAATGCTCTTCCGGACCCTTTTACACACCTCGTCGTCCGCTAACAGCCCCACATCCAGCCGCCACAGCGGGCGCTGGTCCCGCGCCTCCCCCATTTCCACATCCACCCAATGTGGTGCATGATCAGAGATCGCAATGGCCGAGTACTCAGCTTCCCGTACCCTCGGGATCAGCCCCCTGCTCAACACGAAGAAATCGATTCTGGAGTACACTCTATGGACGTGGGAGAAAAAGGAATACTCCCTCGCCCTCGGCCTACCAAACCTCCATGGGTCTACTCCTCCCATCTGCTCCATGTACCCCCTCAGCACTTCTGCCGCTGCCGGCCTCCTATTGGTCCTTGAGCTCGATCTGTCTAGCCCGGGGTCCAGCACTGTGTTGAAGTCCCCCCCCATGATCAAGCCCCCTGCCTCCAGTCCCGGAATGAGGCCCAATAGGCGCCTCATAAAACCCGCGTCATCCCAGTTCGGGGCATATACGTTGACCATCACCACTTTCTCCCCCTGCAGCTTACCCTTCACCATCACATACCTACCCTCCTTATCCGCCACCACCTCCTCCGCCACGAACGACACCCTCTTTCCCACCAGAATCGCCACCCCCCGGTTCTTTGCGTCCAATCCAGAGTGGAACACCTGTCCCACCCACCCCCTTCTCAGGCGAACCTGGTCCACTACCTTCAAATGGGTCTCCTGTAACATTGCTACATCAGCCTTCAGTCCCTTCAGGTGTGAGAATACCCTTGATCTCTTGACCGGCCCATTCAGCCCCCTCACGTTCCAAGTGATCAGCCGGGTCGCGGAACGACCCGCCCCCTTCCCCTGCCGATTAGCCATGTCCCGTTCCCTGCTCGCCCCGGGTCGACCCTCCCCTTCTGACCCGCTCCCCATGGCGATGGGCCCCTCCCCCCACCTCTCCAGTCCTCCACTTCCCGTTTCTGGTCTTTCCAGCAGCAACCCGGTGTCCCTCCCTACCCCCCCCCCCCCCCCCCCCCCAGGCTAGGACCCCTCCTAGCCGCGATGTACCCTCCATCGTACTCCCGTAAGTCAGCTGGTTTGCGCTGACCCGGCTGCTCCTGCCACACTCCGACTCCCCCCGGCTCGGGGGGGGGGCCTCCCCCCCCTTGCCACTCCTCCCTGGCCCCGCTCCAACGCGGGAAAGGTCGCCATTGCTAGCCACGCCCCGCACTCCTCCCCTCCCCCCTCCTCTGCCCCGCACGCGGGAAAACAGAGGAAAGCCCGCGCTTTCGCCCTGCCACACCCCACCCCGCCATCTTCAGTTCCACCCCCGTCCCCGTCCATGCCTGTAAAGAACCCCCCCTAGGAGCCCATATCCCCGATCTGCTCTCCCCCCCGTCCCGCCTCCCCAACTTAACATTATAAATAACAGATAGATAACAAATAACAATGTACTTAACAGTCGCCCTCTACCAAACAGCATAAATAACCATAAATAACCATGAATAACCACAATAACAATAACTAAGGGAAGTTGGCAAAGGGGGGAAAAAACATCAGAAGAAAAACCCAAAGCAAGAGTTCAAGATCCAAACAAGGAAAGAAGAAGAAAAAAAAGGAAACCGTTCCAATAAGAGTTGCCCAGTTCCGACCCAGCCGAAAAAAAAAAGAACCGCTTGTTCAGCTGAAAGTACCCGAGCGGCTACGGCCGCCAAGTACCCCCTGGGTCTAATTCGAGTCCAGTTTCTCTTCCTGTACAAAGGCCCACGCCTCCTCTGGGGACTCAAAATAGTGGTGTTGGTTCCTGTATGTGACCCACAAGCGCGCTGGCTGCAGCATTCCGAACCTGATCCTTTTTGCATGTAGCACCGCCTTCGTCCGGTTGTACCGGGCCCGCCGCTTAGCCACCTCCGCACTCCAGTCCTGGTAGACCCTCACCGTCGAATTCTCCCACTTACTGCTCCTTTCCCTCTTGGCCCACTCCAGCACTTTCTCACGATCGCTGAGTCGCTGGAACCGCACCAGCACCGCCCTCGGGGGCTCATTTGCTCTTGGCTGCCTAGCCATGACCCTGTAGGCCTCTTCCAGCTCCAGGGGCGAAGGGACGGCCCCTGCCCCCATCAGGGAGCTCAGCATTTCTGCTACGTATCCCGGGAGGTCTGACCCCTCCAGGCCTTCTGCCAGGCCCAAGATCCTCAGGTTCTTCCGCCTCATTCGGGTATCCAGCTCCTCAAAACGGCTCTGCCATTTCAGGTGGAGTGCCTCGTGCACCTCTACCTTTCCCACGAGGACCGTGGCCTCCTCCTCCCTCACAGTCATCTCCTGCTGCAGCTCCCGAATCGACGCCTCTTGGGTCGCCTGGGCTCCCATCAGCCTGGTGGTCGTCGCATTCATTGACTCCAAGAGCTCCATTTTCAGCTCCGTAAAGAAGCGCAGGAGAGCGGCCTGCTGCTCCTCCGCCCATTTCCTCCATTTCTCGGGTGCGCCACCGGCCGCCATTTTGGTCTTCTTCCCCCGCTTTTTTTGGGGAGCTGCTGTTGCTTTTTTTACCACCCCACTCCGGGTACCGACCATAAAGTTGGTCTGGTTCTCCTCAGGGAGCCTTCCCCCACCGGGATTTGTCCTTACAGCGCCGTTGGGGCCCTCCAATCGGCCCGAAAACACCTTTGTAGCAGGAGCCGCCAAACGTGCGACTTAGCTGGTCATAGCCGCAACCGGAAGTCTCTTGCAGGACACTGATATTTACCTATTTCACATTCCGCTCAGAAATTGTTTTCCTTGACTTGGATTATTCCTCCATTTCTGTGACCTGATATGGTGGACTGAGGGTTAGTTTCTGACCCAAGTAGTGTTCCCTCCCCTTAGGATGGTTCTGTGTTGTTTACACATGTCAGGCAGTCTAACTTGCTGGATTACCTTGTATAGGGTAAGATCATCTTTTTTTTCTTTTAAAAAAATAAATTTAGAGTACCCAATATTTTTTTCCAATTAAGGGGCAATTTAGCGTGGCCAACCCACCTACCCTGCACATCTTTGGGTTGTGGGGGTGAAACCACGCAAACACGGGGAGAATGAGCAAACTCCACACGGACAGTGACCCAGAGCCGGGATCGAACCTGGGACCTCGGCGACGTGAGACTGCAGTGCTACCACTGCGCCACCGCGCTGCCCTTGGTAAGATCATCTTTAGCTTGTCGTGGGTCAGGAAATAATTAGTCTGCAACATCGATCACGATTTTATCTTGGGTGTGCCCAGAGTGTAAATGGCCACATTCCCATCCCTCTGCCAGCCTGTAGAGATTGTTTATGAAAGAATCGATAAATTCCCCAGGAAGTTGGACTCTCTTATTAAATTTGACTCTCTCCAATATTTTATTGGAACTCAGGTTGAAGGATTTTAAAACATGATTAAGTTTGGCAGATGACTCATCAATAGCTTGTCATGCAATGATGTCATCTGCATTTGCCCCTCTCAAGTAAAGGGGTGTACTGACTTGCTTGGCTCGTGATTTTTTAATTTAGACCTGTAGCAATGCTGTATCTTAAAATTCCTCCAAAGACTGTGTCTGGCCTCAGCATGGGTGAATTAAAGTCAAGCTGGAAATGCAGAATTGTGATCCATTTTCAGGATTTTTAAAAGTGTGGGTACAGCTTTAAGAGATTACAGACTTCTCAGATGGGATTGCTGTTCACTGCTGAACACTGGAACTTTCCGCGCTTACTGGTTTTTGGTGGGCTTTTCAAAATGATACGGCGCGCAATTGTACCAGCCCCTACTACTACATGTATAGCCCCCTTTTAATTTATGAGTGGCTCGGTTTAAAACTAATAGAGCAGACAAGCTTTAGGCCAGGATCTTCCGTTCCCGTTTGCAGCGGTTATCACGATGGGCAGAAGCGGAAAATCTTGCAAGATCAAGAAAATGTATTTTACGTCCTCATAAAACTCAGTTTGCCATAGTAAATACCTCTTGCTGATGGTGGGACTGGTTTCCCACTCGTGAACATTTGGATTGTCATTTCCATTAACCTGCATCCAATTATAACCCCTGCTCACTGGTGCCATGTCCCGATGCTGGATCATGAGGCTGTGCACACTGATGTGTTTCACAGGTAGGGGCAGCACGGTAGCATTGTGGATAGCACAATCGCTTCACAGCTCCAGGGTCCCAGGTTCGATTCCGGTTTAGGTCACTGTCTGTGCGGAGTCTGCACATCCTCCCCGTGTGTGCGTGAGTTTCCTCCGGGTGCTCCGGTTTCCTCCCACAGTCACAAAGATGTGCAGGTTAGGTGGATTGGCCATGATAAATTGCCCTTAGTGTCCAAAATTGCCCTTAGTGTCCAAAATTGCCCTTAGTGTTGGGTGGGGTTACTGGGTTATGGGGATAGGGTGGAGGTGTTGACCTTGGGTAGGGTGCTCTTTCCAAGAGCCGGTGCAGACTCGATGGGCCGAATGGCCTCCTTCTGCACTGTAAATTCTATGATAATCTATGATATAAAGCAAGTGTGCCTGACGATCTGAACTTTGCTCCTCCATTCGAGGCCTATTTGCCCATGTTGTCTGGGCAGTGCTCATGTGATTCAGTGTTAGGCTTTGATGGCAACATCAGTTTCAGGGGGGCTGTCTCCAAAGTCCGATCCCACCAGACCAGCGGCTGCAGGGTGAGGGTTGGAGCTTGGCAAAGGGGGAAGTGGTCTCAGGGAGGTTCGGAGGTTGTAGAGCAAGGGCAGGTAGGGTGAAGCAGGAAAGTGCCCTTGGGCAAGTTGAAAGGCTGCAGGGTGAGGGCTGACTTGGCAATTGGGGGGAATGCCAGGGTGTTTTGGTCGGAGAGGGGTTACATGTTTAATAGAGTAAATGGCCTCACGATGTTGAGGACTGAGGTGGACACCAGGTGTAGATTCACTGTCCATGGGCTAACTGACAGATAAGCACCACAAGAGCAATGTAATCAAGGGATACAGGGGGAGGGGTGAGAGTCTATGAGGAGGGCAATCTTAACATTCACTTCCCTGGTGATGAAGGTAGTGGTGAGGGGGGAGGAGAGGGGAGGGGGTATTAATTCTCCACAGGGAGGCTCCAAGCTGATCTGGTAGTGAGAGCTTACGACCACCACCATCTTGAAACTAGCCATGATTGCACAGATGAAAAGTATAATGAGACCAAACCCTGCCGCTGGGGGCTTTGCAGGCACTTTGGACATCAGCTGATTGCAATGGCCGGGTGTTGCCGGGGGTGGGTGGGGGGGGGAGGGGCAATTAAAGGGCCTCCTGACTGAACTGTGCATTTCTGTGTGAGCAGACAAGCACAGCTGAGAGACATTACTGGTCTCTCAATGGCATTGCAGGAATTCACCAAACTGAACCAATCATGTGGATTCAGGCGACACTAATCATGCAAACTGGCACTAATTGATCTCCTGGGTTTAACCCCTCGCTCACAGCATAGCATTTCTCCATGGCAATGATGAAACTAAGTGCAATGGAGCAGCCAGATAAGCTTTTGAAGGGTGCTGCATTTGTGGCAATTGACAGTTTCTGGAAGGCAAGCCTTGGGCGACCCTGTCATCTTGTATAGCCAGTTTAACAATTGACGCTGCTGTATACTCCAAACACTCTAAACGTACAGTGCTGTGTATGAGGATGCAAGTGCCTGGGCTGAAAACAGGTGAGGTTTACAACACCTATTTAAAAACATTAATCAGTCAAGTCGACACCTCCGGGGGTGTAAAGGTAAGTATAGCCCCCGGTGGAGAGGTACCTGCCTGGCAAGTGCTAGGTGTGCAGTGCCAGGGTGGGCCCCCATGGGGGAGGGGATTTCCATTTATGTGAGAGGGGGAGCGCAGGCAGTGAGGGGGGAACACCGGCGATATTTCCATGGCGTGTAGTGGGGTGGGGGGGCCCAATGGTTGTCCGGTGAGGAGAGCCCCCTATACCTCCATGGTGGGGAGCCCGGGGGCGGGGGCGGTGGGGGGGTGTAATAGTGGATTAACACTTCTGTTCTTATCAGGATATCCCTTAAAAATGGCGGTCCGATCTATGTGGAGCCATGTGTTGGCTCAGGCCCTGCCCTACTAGAGTGATGGCGTAAACAATGCCTACTCTTGACCCGGTGGGGGGGATGCCGGAGGTGATGAGGATTCTTAGTGAATTCGGGGGTTTCTCTGGGTATAAGTTGAACCTGGGCAAGAGTGAGTTGTTTGTGGTGCATCAAGAGGAGGGGATTGGTAGGCTCCCACTGAAGCAGGCAGGGAAGAGATCAAGAACCTAGGGGTCCAGGTGGCTGGGAGTTGGGGGGCCCTGCACAAGCTCAACCTCACAAGGTTGGTGGAGCAGATGGAGGAGGAGTTTAAGAGGTGGGATATGTTACCGCTGTCACTGGTGGGGAGTGTGCAGTCTGTTAAGATGACGGTGCTCCCGAGGTTTTTGTTCCTGTTCCAGTGCCTCCCCATCCTTATCCCGAAGGCCTTTTTTAGGAGGGTCAACAGGAGTTTTACGGGATTTGTGTGGGCGCATGGGACTCCGAGGGTGAGAAGGGTGTTCCTGGAACGGGGCAGGGATAGGGGGGGGCTGGCGATGCCCAACCTCTGTGGGTACTATTGGGCTGCCAACGCAGCGATGGTGCGTAAGTGGATAATGGACGGGGAAGGGGCAGCATGGAAGAGGATGGAGGTGGCGTCCTGTGTGGGCACGAGCCTGGAGGCGCTGGTAATGGCGCCGTTGCCGCTCCCTCCAACGAGGTACACCACGAGCCCGGTGGTGGCGGCTACCCTCAAAATCTGGGGGCAATGGAGACGACATAGGGGAGAAGTGGGGGGCTTGATGGAGGCCCCGATACGGGGGAACCATCGGTTTGTCCCAGGGAGCATTGATGCCGGATTTCTGGGCTGGAACAGGGCAGGGGTTAGGAGGTTGATGGACCTGTTTGTGGAGGGGAGGTTCGCGAGCTTGGGGGAGTTAGAGGGGAAGTTTGGGCTTGCCCCGGGGAACATGTTTAGGTACATGCAGGTGAGGGCGTTTGCCAGGCAGCAGGTGGAGGGGTTCCCCTTGCTGCCCCCATGAGGGGTGCGGGATCGGTTGCTCTCGGGGGTGTGGGTTGGAGGAGGGAGGATTTCGGACATATACTGGGTAATGCAGGAGGTAGACGAGGCCTCGGTGGAGGAACTGAAGGGTAAATGGGAAGAGGAGCTGGGTGAGGAGATTGAGGAGGGGACGTGGGCGGATGCCCTGGAGAGAGTGAATTCCTCCTCTTCCTGTGCGAGGCTTAGTTTCATACAGTTCAAGGTGCTGCATAGGGCCCACATGACTGGGACGAGGATGAGTAGGTTTTTCGGGGACGAAGACAGGTGTGCTAGGTGCTCGGGGAGCCCAGCGAACCACGCCCATATGTTTTGGGCGTGCCCAGCGCTGGGGGAGTTTTGGAAGAGGGTAGCAAGGACGGTGTCGAGGTTGGTGGGATCCAGGGTCAAACCAGGCTGGGGACTCGCGATTTTTGGGGTTGCAGTGGAGCCGGGAGTGCAGGACGCGAAAGAGGCCGGTGTTCTGGCCTTTGCGTCCCTAGTAGCCCGGATTTTGCTCCAATGGAAGGATGCGAGGCCCCCAAGCGTGGAGGCCTGGATCAATGATATGGCGGGGTTCATTAAATTGGAGAAGGTGAAATTTGCCCTGAGGGGATCAGTAAAAGGGTCCTTTAGGCGGTGGCAGCCTTTCCTGGACTTCCTGGCGGAACGGTAGGGAAATAGGCCGGCAACAGCAGCAACCCGGGGGGGGGGAGGGAGGGGTGGGGGTGGGGGGGTTTGGATCGGTGGGAGGGAGAACTGTGTACATGGGTTTGTGGGATGTGGCGGGTGTTATCTCTTTCCCTTTTGTTGTTTGGGTGTTCTTTTGTTTTTTTTCTTTTGTTTGTAGTTGCTTTTGAAGTTGGGTGGGTATTGTTCTTGGGGTGTTACCGCGGTTGTTTTGGTAATAGAGTTGAGATGTTTATATTTTGTAAAAATTTCAATAAAAATTATTTTTAAAAAAATCAATGCCTATTCTTGTTTTCTTTAAAGAGGCTCAAGATCTGGAGTGGAAACTGGTCTGTGCAAGTTGGGGAAGTGCACACCAGTTTTCAGTCCGAGCCTGACACTTTGAAAAGATGTGGTGAGGTTGCACCCACCGTTTCACCAGGTAAATAATTTAATTATGTTGAGGTCCTTTGAGACCCTCTCTGTTCCCTCAGAAATAAAAAGGTCGTTCACAGCTTTTCGGAATCAGAAGCTATCCCTGGAGGGGTCTTTCAGCATATTCAATAACTCTTCATAGCCAGTTCTAGAGATGTGAGTCTGACAAGGTTTGAGTAAACAACAATTATAGAAGCATTTGACAAGGTGCTGCACAAAAGGCTGCTGCATAAGATAAAGGTGCATGGTCTTACGGGTAATGTATTAGCATGGTAGAGATTGGTTAACTTAACTGCAAAGAGTGGGGATAAATGGGTATTTGTCAGGTTGGCGATTAATGGCTAATGGTGGGCCTTAGGGATCAGTGTTGGGACCGCAATTGTTCACAATTTACATCAATGATCTGGAGTTGGGGACCAAGTATCTTGGGCGAAATTCTCCGCCCCCCACGATGGGTGGGAGAATAGCGGGAAGGCCTTCCCGACATTTTTGCCGCCCTCCCGCTATTCTCCCCCCCCCCCAGCCGAAGTCCCGACCCGAATCGCTGCCGCCGTTTTTTTACGGCCGGCAGCGATTCTCAGCTGTTAGATGGGCCGAAGTCCCAGCCCTTTACGCCGTTTTTACGAACGGCAAACACACCTGGTCTTGCCGTTCGTAAAAACGGCGTGACTAACTCGTTATTAATAACCATGGCACCGATTGGCACGGCCGTACCACGGCCGTGCCAAGGGTGCCATGGGCCGGCGATCGGTGGGCACCGATCGCGGGCAGCGGGCCCGATGCCCGCGCACTACTTGTCCTTCCGCCGCCCCGCAGTATCCATTCGCGGGGCGGCTGAGGGGCAACCCGGCCCGCGCATGCGCGGGTTTCGCGCAAAAACGCGATGACGTCACCCACGCATGCGCGGGTTGAAGTCTTCCAAACTGCGCATGCGCGGCTGACATCATATGACGCGTCAGCCGGCGCTAACTCCGGCAAGCGGGCTTAACGATTTTCGTTAAGCCCGTCTTGCCGGAGCCTACGGCGTCGGGCTGCTAGCCCCGACCGGGGACCAGAATCGGTCCCCGGTCGGGAAGGGGCGCGCTGCCGTAAAACCCGCCCGGGTTTTACGGCAGCTTTACGATTTCTCCCGTTTTGGGAGAATCGCGCCCAATGTGTCAGAGTTCGCAAATGACACTAAGATGAATGGAAGAGCCAAGTGTGCAGAGGACACTGAAAGTCTGCAAAGGGTTAGAGATAGTTTAAGTGAGTGGGCAAGGGTCTGGCAGATGGAGTATAAAGTTAGTGAATATGAGGTCATCCATTTTGGTAGGAATAACAGCAAAATGGTAAAAGATTGCAGCATGCTGCTGTGCAGAGGGACCTGGGTGTCCTTGTGCATGAATCACAAGAAGTTGGTTTGCAGGTACTGCAGGTAATTAAGAAGGCAAATGGAATGTTGTCCTTAATTGCTATAGGGATGGAATTTAAAAACAGGGAGGTTATGTTGCAGCTGTATAAGGTGCTGGTGAGGCCACACCTGGAGTACTGTGTACAGTTTTGGTCTCCTTACTTAAGAAAGGAATGCACTGGCACTGGAGGGGGTGCAGAGGAGATTCACTCGGTTGATTCCAGAGTTGAGAGGATTAGCTTATAAGGAGAGAGTATGTAGACTGTGACTTTACTCATTGGAATTTAGAAGAATGAGGGGGGGGATCATGTAGAAACATATAAAATTATGAAGGGAATAGGTACAATAGAAGCAGGGAGGTTGTTTCCACTGGCTGGTGAAAGCAAAACTAGGGGGCATAGCCTCAAAATAAGGGGAGCAGATTTAGGACTAAGTTGAGGAGGAACTTCTTCACCCAAAGGGTCGTGAATGTGGAATTTCTTGCCCAGTGAAGCAGTTGAGGCTCCTTCATGAAAAGTTTTTAAGGCAAAGGTGGATAGATTTTTGAACAGTAAATGAATAAAAGGTTACAGTGTGGGGGTGGGTAAGTGGAGCTGACTCCACAAAAAGGTCAGCCATGATTCTTATTGAAAGGAGGGGCCAGATGGCCTACTCCTGCTCCTAATTCTTATGCTCTTATGTTCTAAGATGCCGTGTCGACTGTACATGCTTCCGATTTGAAAGTGGCTTTTTAAACTCAGTGTAAAGGTTTGAGAATAGAAATGTGCTTTTACTCATTGGAATGGGCAGCATGGTAGCATAGTGGTTAGCACAATTGCTTCACAGCTCCAGGGTCCCAGGTTCGATTCCGGCTTGGGTCACTGTCTGTGTGGAGTCTGCACATCCTCCCCGTGTGTGTGTGTGGCTTTCCTCCGGGTGCTCCGGTTTCCTCCCACAGTCCAAAGATGTGCAGGGTAGGTGGATTGGCCATGATAAATTGCCCTTAGTGTCCAAAATTTCCCTTGGTGTTGGGTGGGGTTACTGGGTTACTGGGTTATGGGGATAGGGTGAGGGTGTTGACCGTGGGTAGGGTGCTCTTTCCAGGAGCCGGTGCAGACTCGATGGGCCAAGTGGCCTCCTTCTGCACTGTAAATTCTATGATCTATGAAAACAGTTGTCCTTAAAATATATCATATCTACCCACATGTTCTTGACATTATCCGATCTGTCTCCTGAGGGCAGATTGATTACCCTGTGTGCCCAAACTGACTCGCCTCCATTAAGTTGGCGGTTTGGAAGAGAGCTTGAGATCTTAACTAATTGTATCTTCCCACACACCAGCCCTTGGGGGGCTAAAATTTTCCCAAATGTCTGGATCAGATTCTCAAAATAAAACCAGAAAAGCTTGTTGCATAATTTTTTTAAAGTATTAAAATTTCTGGGGATGCTTATGCCTGTATGGCCACAGATCTGCCAGTGTCTCAGGTTTCTGTCTGCAAGCAGCAATTGCATAAATAACTTGTTTGATTCCTTAACCAATATTGGTTTATGTTTTTTTTTTATGGGTTAATGGTGGAAGCAACCCTGTATGAATCTGAATATCCTCAAGCAGAAGATTTGTTGTCAGTTAACTAAATTATTTGATGCACCCACTTCCTTGGCAGATCCTCCTTACCAAGTGGAGTAATCATAAAAATGACCTGATAGCTTCGAGCTGCTAAGGGTTGGAAAGTTTCTTTAAAGTGCAGGTCAAAAACAGAAAGGAACCACCCCAAAATCAGAATCTTGCAGAAACATTTTGTTTTCATGACACAACTGTTTTTGACCAAGAGGAAGAAAACTAAGATAGATTTTGCAACTAAAACTGAGAAAAAGTACAGAAAGACTCCTGAAAGCCTCACCTTATTGTATTTCTCAATCGATTCCCAAATGTTTCACTTCCATATGTGATGAATATAATAAATTGTCATTATTTATTGTTTGTATTTTTGCAGTAATATTATTAAAACCTAGTAGAATACGTACAGACAGTGGGCGCGATTCTCCGACCCCCACGCCGGGTGGGAGAATTGCGGGAGTGCCGAGCGATTCCCGCCACGCCACCCTGGCACCCATACGCGATTCTCCCACCACCCCCAAAATGGCGTGCCGCGTTTCACGACAGGCCGATTGGAGAATCACCGCTCGCCGTTTCTAACAGGCGAGCGGCGATTCTCCGGCCTGGATGGGACGAGCGGCCTGCCCAATCCGACGGGTTCACGCCGGCGCCAACCACACCTGGTCGCTGCCGACGTGAACAGCGTGCGAACGCTGTGTGTGCTGCCTGTGGGGGGGGGGGGGGGGGGGAGGATCGAGCACCAGGGGGGTGCTCAGTAGGGGTCTGGCCCGCGATCGGTGCCCACCAATCGGCGGGCCGGCGTCTCTAAAGGATGCACTCTTTTCCTCCGTCGCCCCGCAAGATCAATCCTCCATGTCTTGCGGGGTGCCCGCGGGGAGGACGGCAACCGCGCATGCGCGGGTTGGCGATGGCCAACCTGCACATGCGCGGGTGACATTATTTAAGCGCCGCCGGCCGCGTCATTTACGCAGTGCCGCTGTGCGCCAAGGCCCAGCGCATGTAATTGACGCGGCGCCACTCCTAGCCCCCTGGGGGTGGGAGAATAGGGGGCGAGTAGCGGCCACTGACGCCGGAGTGAAACACTCCGATTTTCACTCCGGCGTTGGCACTTAGTCTCCCGTTGGGAGAATTGCACCCAGTATGTCTGCTAGAGCTACGATTAAAAGTGAGGTGGCCAGTGATTTTTCAGGTGAAGTAATTTGCTGATAGATATTAAAAGCCATTTTACCTGTTTGCAGATAAAAGGCTAATGTAATGTAACAGCCTGAGCATGGCCAAACAAATCAAGGCACATCTTGTCACAAGAGACAAAAGAATGCTGTGTGCTTTGAGTGCAGCTGATGTAACTAATTGGAGAGGCTAGGTCTATTTAGACAAAGCAGTTGCTTCCAGGACTCTGAGCTGAGCAGAAGGTTTTCAGCTTGGACTGAAACAAAGGTTTATCCCTCCAAGGACTCTGCACCAAGTTAAGCAAGTAAAATATATACAAAATTGGTATTTGAAATACAAGGATCGTTTAATTGGAATGTAGAGGCAGGTTCCAGTAAGCAAGTTAAGATGTTGTGCCTGTTAATTGTAAAGCTACTTCTTTGTTGCTAATGTGCTTAACTAAAGTTTGTTTTAATATAAAAGCTGTGTACTGGTCAGTATTATTACTCCTGTGGTGCAATAACATTTCCTCACAGTTTTACCAAATAGTTGGGTCCTAATCCGGGATCTTAACCCAAATTGGGGTTCCGGTCTGGACCCATAACACATGAACAACCAGATATTTCACCTATTATAAAATGTCATGACCTTATGCTCACAAAGTCCGAGTCACCCATCAGCCATGTTCTCGCTGAACTACATTGGCTGGAATTCTCCAGTTGTTTGCTGGTGGCGGGATTCTCTGGTTCCGCTGACTGTGCACCCCTTCGTGGGTATCCCGGCAGCGTTGAGTAACTTCAGTGGGAATTCTCACTGACAGTGGTAGGAACAGAGACTCCTACCGCCACCGAATGGCATGCCGCCTCCCGCTGCGGATAAACAAGTGGCTGGAAGGTTGGAAAATCTGGCCCATTGGCTCCCAAAAAGCAATGCACTGATCTTAAAATTTAAATCCCTCCATGGCTTTATCCCTCCATATTTCTATAGCCTTCTCCTATCCCCAAATCCTCCAAGATATCTGAACTCCTCCAATTCTGGTCTTTTGCATATCTCTGATTTAAATCCTCTACCAGCGGTGACTGTATCCTTTAGCTGACCCAGGTCCTAAGATGTAATTCCCTCTCTAAATCTCTCCGTCGTCTTATCTCCTTCTCTCTCCTTTATGATACTTCTCAAAATCCACCTGTTCAACCAAACATAAGGACATTATTGCTCTGGAGAGAGTGCAGAGGAGATTACAAGAATGTTGCCAGGGCTAGAAAAGTGTAGCTACTATTAGAGATTAGATTAGAGTTTTTTCCTTGGAACAAAGAAGGCTGAGGAGTGACCTAATTGAGGTGTACAAAATTATGAGGGGAAGAGATAGAGTGGACAGGATAAAATTGTTTCCCTTGGTGGATAATTGTAGACCCAGTGGACATCGATTCAAGATAAGAGGCAGAAGGTGTAGAGGGGACATGAGGAAGAACTTTTTTAAAAAGACGGCAGTGGGTGTCTGGAATTTGCTGCTTGAGTTGGTGGTGGAGACCCTAAACTCTTTTAACAAGTACCTGGATATGCACCTTAAATGCTCTAAGCTGCAGGGCTATGGACCAGGTGCAGGAAGGTGGGATTAGAAAGGGTACCCGGGTGTCCTCGGGCTGGCATGGACAAGATGGGCCGAATGGCCTCCTTCGGTGCTGTAACTTTTCTCTGATTCTGTGAAACCTTTGTGCACCTGCCTCCATTTGGGGCAGCACGGTAGCACAAATGGACAGCACTGTGGCTTCACTGCGCCAGGGTCCCAGGTTCGATTCCCCGCTGGGTCACTGTCTCTGTGCGGACTCTGCACGTTCTCCCCGTGTCTGTGTGGGTTTCCCCCGGGTGCTCCAGTTTCCTCGCACAGTCCAAAGATGTGCGGGTTAGGTGGATTGGCCATGATAAATTGCCCGTAGTGACCAAAAAGGTTAGGAGAGATTATTGGGTTACGGGGTTAGGCTGGAAGTGAGGGCTTAAGTGGGTCGGTGCAGACTTGATGGGCCGAATGGTCTCCTTTTGCACTGTATGTTCTGTGTTCTGTTAAATTATGTTTGATAATACTGCTGTGTGGTATCTTGGGGCATTTAAGCGATCAATAAAGGATGTATATAAATATGTTGTTGTTGTGCCATTGCTGTCGTACGTGAATGGACCAAATGTTTCACAGAAATGAATGGGCCAAATATTTAGCATAAATGAATGTATCAATTGTTTCGTGAATGAAATTCAGCGGCTGTTGCTATGTAGACAAATGCTTAAGCTATTTTTTTTTACACAGCATGTTCCCACCAACATTATCGAGATAAACAGCCAGTTAGCTTATTTTGTTGCTGTTAGTCAAGTGTATAATGCAGCCTCTACCCTGGACGATTTCTTTTTGAATTGTCATTTTAAATAGTACAACTGAATCACTGGGACAGGCAAGGAGGGCCTGAATTATCAGGTTTCTTTGACAGCACTTCCCAAACCTGCGACCATAAATATCTGAAATGATCAGGGTAGCATTGGAATGCTACCATCTGCAAGTTCCTCTCCGAGATTCGCATCATCCTAATTCAGAAATATATCACTCTTCCTTTACTGTCATGGGTCAAAATCCTGGAACTCCCTCCCTAATCGCACTGTGGGTGTACATATATCATATCGACTGCAGTGATTCAAGACAAAACACCACGTAATTTTTAAGGGCAGTTAGGGATGGGCAAAAAAACATTGGCCTTATCAATGATGCTCACGAGCTGTGAATTGATTACAAAAGTAATATTTTGCAAATAAAATTATTTTAAGAAACCTTCACAACTTCCTAATTTAATGCCATGTATGCCTACTTGTGACTAAACCACCTGGCATATATAGCCTTCGTTGTTGTGTTAAGTACTCCATATCATACCTATTATACAAAAGGGTTAATTAGGCTCATAATACAGACTCCTTCAGTAGTACAACTTATTCTGTCATAGACTTTATCCATCTGATACAAAGTTAAAGTTACCAATCCTGTGGTCAATGGGATGTTGCTTTCGAAAGGATTTTGATTATGAAAAACGGTGTTTGTACTCCACCTCAACTGCCCCACCTTTTACTGGGTGCATTCCATTCAGAGTGCACTTATTGGCGAATTTGCCCCAAAAGCTCCTGAGGGCAAGTTTTGCACTTACACTTCAGGTTGCTGTCTGTGCGGAGTCTGCACGTTCTCCCCGTGTCTCCATGGGTTTCCTCCGGGTGCTTCAGTTTCCTCCCACAAAGTCCCGAAAGTCGTGCTTGTTAGATGAATTAGACATTCTAAATTCTCCCTCTGTGTACCCGAACAGGCGCCGGGGTATGGCGACCAGGGGATTTTCACAGTCACTTCATTGCAGTGTTAATATGAGCCTACTTGTGATACTAATAAAGATTATTATTATTAAAGATCCTTAAAGGTGCTCAAGCAAAGCTCTTCTGTATTAAACTGTTCCCACATCTACACTATGCAAAGCTGGCATGATGTCCTTCAACAATGTCCCCCGCTTACAACAGTAACTGCGCCCAAATGTAATTGGCTGTGAAGTGTCTTGGAGCATCTTATGGGTCATGAAAGGTGCTATTTAAATGCAAGTTTGTTTTCCTTTACCTTGGCCCAGCAACAAAGGACCATCATACCCTCTGGAGCACATGGCCGTCAATTCAATATTTTGCTATTGTACTGAGTTGAAATGGGGCTCAGATAGTTTCTGATGTAATATTAGTTCTATTCTCAGATAATAAATATTGATAAACCTGCTGGTGTGTTTGGATATAATTGGAATCACCATATGCTGAATAGCTGTCAGTTAAGAGTAACTTGATTACATTTACTATATTGTTAATAAATGGCTTCCTCGCTTCAATGTAGGGGTGATGGACCTTGATAGCTTTGATAACTGGTGCTCGTGACACTTAGCTCATGTTGCTTTAGGTTAATAGAAATAACTTTAATCAGTAAATTGTGCAGCAAAGGAGTTAAACAATGCCAAGTATTATCTATTTATGATGTCTATCCATTGTAAGACCAATGAACTACTCTATCACTTTGTTGGCTGCCTGAAGCACAAATGCCATTGCAAATATTCATATGCACAACATTTCCTGCAACAGAAAATGGAATACATTTAAAAGGAGGAATGAATTTTGACATGGAAAATGAAATCATCATTCCAAAAATGGGTAATATTAAAAAACCCTGACTGTTAAAGTATTCATATTTTAATCAGTGTCGGACTGCATAATGCCCTGATATTTGAATATTTAAGCTTGTGTTACATTAAGTAATAAACTTGCATTCAACTGAGTGGAATAAAGATTACAAATAGTATTTCATTTAAGTGAGGTTCGTGGAGCTTTTTGTGTAAAGCTAAGGAACATATCAGATTTGGGGTGATAAAAGTAGACAGTGCGCATAATTGTTCCAATTGTGTGTAGACCAGCTCAGTGAAAAAATAAATCTCGTAACTTTGTAACAAATATCGAATCAACTTGAATTACCACTTGGAGCAGTAATTTTCAGGTTGTAGAATTGCGCTCCATGGCACTGATGGTGTCGGAGGTGCTGAAAATGCTGGCTGATCCACTTCTGGCGTGGCCTGTGCAGCACAGCATGTCTGGAAAAGTGCCAGAGTGGACATGCTGTATGTGTGCCAGAGTCTTGCAGAGTGGGCAGATCATAATGTAGCCCAACCTTTGCAGGTCCTGTTAACACCCTCATAAACACTCCCTGCTGAACGTGTGTTTAGCTGCACTAGGGGCCACTAGCATTATTTAAGGGGCTCAGCATGGGACTTTCTGGTGAGGTGCTTCTGACTCTCTTTTGCCATTACTGTGTACTGAATTGTTGGAAGAACTCTCAAATGTTGCTGCGGTCAGAAGGAAGTGACGCTGGGCCATCCCAAGGGAGTTTCAGTAGAGTTGTGGGAGGGCACAAAACCTGCGATCAATCATGAAGGCTTTAGTTTGGATTACTCTTGGGTTGCAGCATGAGATGGAGCACAGGCAGCCCAGAGGAAGGCGGCTCTCAATGGGCGTCTATAATCCGTCCTGTGAATAATTCTCCCTCTTCCTCAACCAGGAGCATTGTCTGAGGTATCAACAATTCACTATGGAGGTGATCACTCACTGTGCCAACCACTCCATCCTCAGCTTTAGCAGCAGAGTAAGACAAGGATGCTCCTAGCATTGGCTGTGAGGATCACCATAGCTTTCAATTTCTACGCCTCAGGATCCTACCAAGCACAGCCTGTCACATTGTCAAAATCTCATATTTTGCTGTGCGCCGATGCATTCTGTATTTGACAGAGGTCCTGCATACAACAAAAGGGATCTTCATTGTCTTCTCCTTAACCAGGGAGAAGCAGGAGGAGCAGGCATGTGGCTTTACCAGTGTAACAGATTCCCAGTGGTGCTGGCAACCATCACATGACTCTGCAGATGTTGCATTTGACCGGGGAGATGTACTAGAACTGCAAAGGGTTCCTCTCCTTTATTGTGCGGTTGGCATGCAAAAATGCACAGAGCATCAAGTTAGTGAATGTCCGCCATGATGCTTTTATGTTGTGCCAGTCAGCCGTTTCTGCGATATTTGAGTCAACATGATAAACCAGAGGATAGATGCTCCATGACATAGATTACCACTCCACATGTTTCTCATGCCTGCCCTCTTCTACCTGATCAGGATGGCATGCATACACGAGATGCCATGCTGCCATCAGGAATGGTGCAAATCATTGGCATCTTAATTCAAAAGTTCTGTCGCTTGGAATGTTCATCTTCCAATACTCAATACTTGCTAGCACATTGTCTCCAGCTTTGTGATGGTCTGCTGCATTCTACACAGCCTGGCTGTCATGAGGGATCAGTTCTTACCATTGGATCTTCGCTTGCACCCCTCTCAGAGCGCAGGACCTCCACTAACCTGCTGGAGCACAGCTGACTGGATTGCTGTGAGAGACATGATGTCCCTTTGAGCACTGGAATTGTTGCCAAACGATATCCCAATGTCAAAAGTCACCTCGATATTCTGACAAAGTTGTAACCAATTGGCACCCCACCCAGCAGTCTGCTGGTCTTTGAATGGTTCCTAGTGTATTCAGTCATTTTGCTCAGCTCTCTCTTGTAATTAATGAGAGCAAACCATAAGACCATAAGATATAGAAGCAGAATTAGGCCACTCGGCCCATTGAGTCTGCTCTGCCATTCAATCATGGCTGATATTTTTCTCATCCCCATTCTCCTGCCTTCTCCCCATAACCCCTGACCTCCTTATTAATCAAGAATCTATCTATCTCTGTCTTAAAGACACTCAGTGATTTGGCCTCCACAGCCTTCTGCGGCAAAGAGTTCCACAGATTCATCACCCTCTGGCTGAAGAAATTTCTCCTCATCTCTGTTTTAAAGGATCATTCCTTTAATCTGAGATTATGTCCTGTGGTTCTAGTTTTTCCTACAAGTGGAAACATCCTCTCCACGCCCACTCAATCCAGGCCCCGCAGTATGCTGTAACTTTCAAAAAGGTCCCCCTCATCCTTCTAAACTCAGACGAGTACAGACCCAGAGTCCTCAATTCCTCATACGACAAGCTGTTCATTCCAGGGATCATTCTTGTGAACCTCCTTTGGACCCTTTCCAAAGCCAGCACATCTTTCCTTAGATACAGGGCCAGAACTGCTCACAATACTCCAAATAGTGTCTGGCCAGGCCTTATGCAGCCTCAGAAGTACATCCCTGGTCTTGTATTCTAGCCCTCTTGACATGAATGCTAACATTGCATTTGCCTTCCTAACTGTCGACTGAACCTGCACGCTAACCTTAAGAGAATCGTGAACAAGGACTCCCAAGTGCCTTTGTGCTTCTGATTTCCTAAGCATCTTCTCATTTAGAAAATAGTCTATGCCTAAATTCCTCCTTCCAAAGTGCATAACCTCACACTTTTCCACATTGTATTCCATCTGCTACTTCATTGCCCACACTCCTAGCCTGTCCAAATCCTTCTACAGCCCCCTTGCTTCCTCAATACTACCTGTCCCTCTACAGATCTTTGTATCATCTGCAAACTTAGCAACAGTGCCTTCAGTTCCTTCTTCCAGATCATTAATGTATATTGTAAAAAGTTGTGGTCCCAGCACAGACCCCTGAGGCACACCACTAGTCACCGGCTGCCACCCTGAAAAAGACCCCTCTATCCCCACTCTCTGTCTTCTGCCAGTCAGCCAATCTTCTATCCATGCCAGGATCTTACCCTTAACACCATGGGCTCTTAAATTATTTAACAATCTCCTATGCGGCACCTTGTCAAAAGCCTTCTGGAAATCTAAATAAATCATGTCCACTGGTTCTCCTTTGTCTAACTTCTTCGTTACCTCCTCAAAGAACTCTAACAGATTTGTCAGACATGACCTCCCCTTGACAATGCCGTGCTGACTCAGTCCTATTTGACCATGCACTTCCAAATACTCCGCGATCTCATCTTTAATAATTCACTCTAAAATCTTACCAATGACTGAAGTCAGGCTAACCGGTCTATAATTTCCCTTCTTCTGCTCCGTCCCTTCTTAAACAGGGGTGTTACATTAGCCACTTTCCAGTCGTCTGGGACCCTTCCTGCCTCCAGTAATTCTTGAAAGATCACCACTAATGCCTCCACAATTTCCTCAGCTATCTCTTTTAGAATGCTGAGGTGCAGTCCATCCATTCCGGGTGATTTATCCACCTTCAGACCTTTCAGTTTCCCCAGAACCTTCTCCTTAGCAATGGCCACTGCACTCACCTCTGCCCCCTAATTCTCCTGGAGCTCTGACATCCCACTGGTGCCTTCCACCATGAAGACTGATTTAAAATAACTATTCAGTTTGTCTGCCATTTCTTTCTTTCCTATTATTACTTCTCCAGCCACATTTTCCAGTGGTCCAATGTCTATTTTTGCCTCTCTCTTACCTTCTATATATATTGGAAAAATCTCTTCCTATCTTCTTTTATATTACTAGCTAGCTTACACGTATTGTGTATGTCTTACTTCCATACAAGGGCTGCAGTGCAGAAGGAGGCCATTTGGCCCATCAAGTCTGCATCGAACCTTCAAAAGAGCACTCTATCCAGGCAAACTCCCCCACCTAACCTGCACATCCTTGGACACTAAGGGGCAATTTAGCATAGCCAATCCACCTAACCTGCAGGTCTTTGGACTATGGGACGAAATTGGAGCACCCGGAGGAAACCCATGCAGACACAGGGAAAAAGTGCAAACTCCACACGGATAGTGACCCAAGGCCTGTGTCCCTGGCACTGTGAAACAGCAATGCTAACCACTTGTGCCACTGTATAGAGAGTCTGGTGGTGATCAGGTCCATCTGGTGCCAATGTCCTGGGCACCTTGTAGTATGGTTTCTTCTGAAAGAAGGTGTTAGTTACACAAAGCTCAAGGTAGCAGCAATATCCAAGTCGTCTCAGTCCATTCACTGTTATCCCTTCACGAGAGGTTGGCATCATTGGCGAGGCCAGGACTTGTTGCCCTTCCCTAATTGTCCTTGAGAAGGTGGTGAGTTGCCTTCTTGAACTGCTACTGCCTATTTGGTGTGGTACACCCTCAATCCTGTTCATTTGGAAGTTCCAAGACTTTGACCTAGCTAAAGTGAAGGAATGGTGAAATATTTTCAAGTCAGGATGGTGTGTGGCGTGGAGGGAAACTTGCAAGTCGTGGTGTTCCTTTGCAACTGCCACCCATGCCCTTCTAAGCGGTAGAGGTCGTGAGTTTGGAAGGTGCTGTCCACGGAGACTTGCTGAGTTGCTGCAATGTATCTCACAGATGATGCACATTACTGCCGCTGTGCACGATGGAGGAGAGAGTGAAAGTTTAATGTGTTGGATGAGATGCCAATCAAGCAGGCTGCTTTGTCCTGGATTGCGTCAAACTTCTTGAGTATTGTTGGAGCTGGACTTATCCAGGCAAGTGGAGAGTATTCCATTACATTCCTGACTTGTGCCTTGTAGATGGTGGACAGGCTTTGAGCGGGGGGAGGGGGGGGGGGGGGGGGGGGGGGGGAGCAGCAGAGAGGTCAGTCGGTGAGTTACTCTATGCAGAACATCTGACCTACTCTTATAGCCACAGTATTGATATGGCTAGTCCAGTTCAGTTTCTGGTCAATGGTAAATCCCGGGATGTTGATAATGGGGGATTCAGCGATGGTGATGCCATTGAATGCCAAGGGGTGATAGTTAGATTCTCTCTTGTTGGCAATGGCCATTGCCTGGTACTTGGCTGGTATGAATGCTATTGCCACCTGTCAGCCCAAGCCTGGATATTGCCCAGGTCTTGCGGCATATGGACACAAACTGCTTCAATATGTAAGGAATCATGAATAGTGCAGAACATTATGGAATCATCAGCAAACATCTCCACTTCTAACCTGATGATGGAAGGAAGGTCATTGATGAAGCAGCTGAAGATGTTTGAGTTTAGAGCACGAATGTGAGGAACTCTTGTAGTGGTATACTGGAGCTGAGATGATTAAACTCCAACAACAACAACCCTTTGTATTGATGTGATTCCAACCAGTGAAGAGATTTCCCCTGATTCCAATTGACTTCAGTTTTGCTGGGACTCCTTGATGCCACACTCATTCAAATGCCATCTTGATGTCAAGGACAGTCATTCCCATGTTACCTCTGGAGTTCAGCTCTTTTGTCCATGTATGGATCAAGGCTGTAATGAGGTCAGGAACTGGGTTCCCCTGGCAGTATCCAAACTGAGTGTCAGGCAGCAGACCATTGCTGAGTAAGTGCTGCTTGATTGCACTGCGGACGACAGCTTCCATCAGACTGCTGATGATTGAGAGTAGGCTGATTGACCATGTTGGATTTGTCTAGTTTGTTTTCTTTATTCTTGCACAGGATATTGATGTTGCAGGGAAGGTCAGCAGTTATCGCCCATCTCTGATCGCCATGCGTCTGGAGTCACATGCAGGCAAGTACAGTTAGGGATGACAGATTATCCTTCCCTAAATGGCATTAGTGAATCAGATGGGTCCTTATGACAAGTTCACAGTCACAATACTAAGATCAGCCTTTAATTCCAGATTTTTGTTATTGAATTTAAATTAAACCATCTGCCATGGCAGGATTTGAACCTGTGCCCCCAGAGCATAAGCCTGGAGCCCTCGGTTTCTAGTTCAGTGACATTACCAATATGCCATCGTCTCTGCCTGTGGACAGAACATACCCGTGCAATTGTTAGGGGCACGTCTAGTTCTGGAGTTGTCAGGGTCCATAGTCTTTGCAGTATGGACTATACATTGGTTGTCATGTGGAGTGAATTGAATTGGCTGAAGTCTGGCATCTGGGAGGAGATGGAGATAAATTATCCACTCGGTAATTCTGGCTAAAGATTATTTCTGTTGGCGGCCATTGTGTGAGCTGTCGTGTACAGGGTAGCTCCTACATGAAGGTATAGAACTGAGCTCTTTGTACTCATAAATGGGAGAATTTTCCACATGAAAGTGCAGTTGAAGGTTGGAGGAGAAGTGGCATGTCTGCTGGATCCCAGAACCGGCAGAAGAAGGTGAAAGACCTGGCCAAGGAGTTGGAAAAGACCTGTGGCGCAGCAGTTACTGGAGAGATGGCGGAGGGGGAAGGGCCGGTGCAAGTTGGAAAGCCCCAGATGGAGCATTTGATGGTTTTCATCAGGGAAGAGTTCCGTCAACAAAGGCAAGAGATGCAGGAGGACCGATCAAAGGCCATCGAAAGGGCTGTGGCACCCCTGAAGGTCTGGATGGAAATTGTTGAGAAGTGTTTGCAGGCACAGGGGTGGCAGATCCTGGAGATGGAGAGGATGATGTCAGACCACAGTGATCGGGTGGTGGCATTGGAGGCAGAACTGAGGCTCTTGGGATACCTTTGCAAAACGTTGAGAGAAAAGGTGGAAGAGTGTGGGAACAGGTTGAGAAGGCAGAACCTGCGCATCATTGGTTTGCTTGAAGGAGTAGAAGGTACGAGTGCCACGAGTACGTCTGGAGGATGTTGGCAGGGCTGGTGATGGAGGGGTTGCTGGACAAGGCCCCAGAGGTGGATAAAGTGCACAGGTCTCTAAGACAGGAGCCAAGAGCAGGGCAGCCATCGCGGGTGGTGATGGTAAGACTCCACAAGTTCATTGAAAAGGAAAAGATCCTGTTGTGGGCTAGGGGGGAACGGAACTGTTAATAGGAGGGGATCAAGGTCCAAATATACCAGGATGTGGAGATGCCGGCGTACCAGAGCACAAATATACCAGGACATGGAGCTGAACTGGCAAAACGGCATGCCGGACTTAACAGGGCCAAGGTTGTGCTTTATCGATTGCAGAATAGGTTTGAGGTGCTCTAACCAGCAGAACAGTGGGTGACCTACGAACGCTGGGAGTATTATCTTGAAACCACAGAGGTGGCCAATGACTTCATTAAGGAGCGGGAATCATCCGTCGATGCACACCGCACCGTCACAGCGGGAATCATCCGTCGATGCACACCGCACCGTCACAGCGGGAATCATCCGTCGATGCACACCACACCGTCAGGGTGGGACTCCTCCCTCGATGCACACCACACCATCAGAGCGGGAATCATCCGTCGATGCACACCACACCGTCAGAGCGGGAATCATCCGTCGATGCACTCCACACCGTCAGAGCGGGAATCATCCGGCGATGCACACTGCACCGTCAGAGTGGGAATCATCCGGCGATGCACACTGCACCGTCAGAGTGGGAATCATCCGTCGATGCACACCACACCGTCAGAGCGGGAATCATCCGTCGATGCACTCCACACCGTCAGAGCGGGAATCATCCGGCGATGCACACTGCACCGTCAGAGTGGGAATCATCCGTCGATGCACACCACACCGTCAGAGCGGGAATCATCCGTCGATGCACACCGCACCGTCACAGCGGGAATCATCCGTCGATGCACACAACACCGTCAGGGTGGGAATCCTCCCTCGATGCACACCACACCATCAGAGCGGGAATCATCCGTCGATGCACACCACACCATCAGAGCGGGAATCATCCGTCGATGCACACCACACCGTCAGAGCGGGAATCATCCGGCGATGCACACTGCACCGTCAGAGCGGGAATCATCCGGCGATGCACACTGCACCGTCAGAGCGGGTGAAAGAATACCAATTGCTTGCACCAATTTCTGAGCACCGAACTGGTGCATAGAGATATCTCAATGGCAAATAGTTCATTTGTCTAACTGTGCAGTATCCCAAGCTTTTACACTGGTGACTGGTTTGGAAGGTCCTGTCTAGCTTCACTAGCTCAGTTGAGGTTCTTTACCCCAGGATTGTGACTTTGAACCCTGCATTGCGTGATATATCGCAGAATCACAGAAGTTTAGAAGGAGGCCATTAGGCCCATCGGGTCTGCACCAGCTCTCCAAATGAGCGTCATGGCTCAGTTCCATTGCCTACCTTTTCCACGTACCCCTGCACATTGTATTCATCTGAAGTCCTCTTGAATGCCTTGATTGAATCTGCCTCCACCACACTTCCAGGCAGTGCATTCCAGACCCAAACCACTCATCGTGTGGAAAAGTTTTTCTTGCATCGCATTTGCTTCTTTTGCAAATCAGTTTTAAATCTGTGCCCTCTTGTTCTTGATCCTTTTACGAGCGGAATAGTTTCTCCTTTTCTACTCTGTCCGGCCCTCTCATGATTTTGAGTATCTCTATCAAATCTCCTACGAGAACAGTCCCAACCTCTCCAATCTAGTCTCAGAACTGAAATTTCTCATCCCTGGAATCATTCTTGTAAACCTCTTCTACAACGCAATGCATCCACATCCTTCCTAAAGTGTGGTGCCCACAATTGTGCACAATATTCCAGCTGAGATTTAACTAGTGTCTTGTATTTTTCCTTTAAAATTATTTTGTTCAAAATATGTTTTTATTGATTTTGATCAACTCACTAAAAGATTGTAAATTGAAAACCTGAGGCAGGGTTGATATTGTCCAGGACTTGCTGCCTTTGAACATATACTGCTGCATTATCTGAAGTGCTGAATATTGTGCGAATGGTGCTGAATGGTGCAGTCCTCTTTGCTAGTACAAGCTTCAAGATAGATCGAGATTTGTTCCAATTGTTTGTTAATTGATTTTTAAATAGCTTTCTTACTTCATTATTTACTTTTGAAGTGTAATTCCACTGCACTTTTATTTCTCCCAGTGGAGCCATATTTACTATGGTTATTTGTTTTTTTATTCATTTATGGGATGTGGGAAATGCTGGTTCGGCCAGCATTTATTGTCCATCCCTAGTTGCCCTTCAGAAGGTGGTGGTGAGCTGCCTTTTTGAACCATTGCAGTCCTTGAGGTGTAGGTACACCCATAGTGTTGTTAGGGAGAGAGTTCCAGGATGTTGCCCCAGTGACAGTGAATGAATGGCGCTATATTTCCAATTCATGGGAGTGAGTGACTTGGAGGACAACCTCCAGGTGGGGTTCCCAGGTATCTGCTGCTCTTGTCCTTCGTGATGGTAATGGTCATGGGTTTGGAAGGTGCTGTCTAAGGACCCCTGGTGAGTTACTGCAATGCATCTTGTAGGTACATGAGGCTGCCACTGTCCATCGGTGATAGAGGGTTTGAATGTTTATGGAAGGCGCAGCAATCAAGAGGGCTGCTTAGTCCTCAATGGTGTCAAGCTTCTTGTCAAGTGTTTTTGGAGCTGCACTTGTCCAGGCAAGTGAAGAGTATTCCATTACTCTCCTGACTTGTGCCTTGTAGATGGTGCACAGGCTTTGTGGGGGAGGAGGGGTGGGCACGAGGTGAGTTACTTGCCATAGGATTCCTAGTCTTCGACCTGCCCTGGTAGCCACTGTATTAATGTAGCTAGTCCAGTTCAGTTACTAATCAATGGTAACCCCCAGGGTTTTGATTGTGGGTGAGTCAGCGATGGTAATGGCATTGAACATTAAGGGCCGATGGTTAGATCCTCTCTTGTAGGAGATAGCCATTGCCTCGCACTTGTGTGGCACGAATGTAGCGTGCCACTTGTCAGCCCAAGCCTGGATATTGTCCAGGATTTGCTGCATTTGGACATGGACTGCTGCATTATCTGAGGAGACATGAATGGTGCTGAATATTGTGCAGTCATCTGCAAACATCCCCACTTCTGACCTTATGATGGAAGGGAGGTCATTGGTGAACCAGCTGAAAATGGTTGGGCCTAGGACACTACCCTGAGGAACTCCTGCAGTGATGTCCTGGAGCTGAGATGATTGACCTCCAACCACCACAACCATCTTCCTTTGTGCCAGGTATGACTCCAATCAATGGAGAGCTTTCCCCTGATTCCCATTGACTCCAGTTTACCTAGGGATCCTTGATGCCATACTCAGTCTAATGCTAACTTGGTGTCAAGGGCTGTCACTCTCATCTCACCTCAAACTGGCATTCAGCTCTTTTGCCCATATTTGAACCAAGGTTGTAATGAGGTCAGGAGCTGAGTGACCCTGGCGGAACCCAAACTGAGCGTCTGTGAGCAGGTTATTGCTGAGTAAGTGCCGCTTGTTTGCACTGTTGATGACAACTTCCATTACTTTGCTGATGGAGAGTAGACAGATAGGGCGGTAATTGGCTGGGTTGGATTTGTCCTGTTTCTTGTGTACAGGACACACCTGGGCAATTTTCCACAGGGTTACCGTGTGTTTCTGGTGGTTTAATGGATAAATGCACCAATTGAAATATGGTTGAGTCAGCCAGGAAGGCCCGAGACTACTCCCTGGTCTGTGTTCAGTTTGCTCAGTGCCGAACATTGAGCGAAACAAAATTTTAAAAGAAGCAGATAGAATTTACAGTACAGAAAATTTAGCCAAACTGATCTATCTCAGTGTTTGTGCTCCCACGATCCTCCTCACAACCTATCTCATCTATTCCTGTCATCATATCCTTCTGTCACTTTTTCCCTTCTCTGCTTATTGAGCTTAACCGAAAGCCCTGAGCTCAGAAGTTGTGATAAACCAGACAGCATTTCTGTTTGGTATTTGATTCTTAATGAGCCGTGAAAAGACCCAGCAAACTACTGTTTTACAACGATTAAAAACGCTCACACAACAAGAAATCCCAGCAGCACCAATTGAGAGAAACTGGGAATGGACATTGAATTTAGCCTGACCCGAGTCAGCTGTATCACTGAAAACAAACAAATAATCCAACCACGGTGACCTCAGGTGACTGTCTGTGTGGAGTTTTCACTTTCTCTCTGTCACTGCGTGGGTTTCCTCCGCGTGCTCCGGTTTCCTCCCAGAGCCCAAAGATGTGCGGGTTCGATGGATTGGCCATGCTAAATTTCCATGACCCCCACCGTTCATCTGACAATCCCTGCTCACGCACACCCGGCCGCGGACATGTGCCGAGGCCAGGCCCATCCCCTGGGTGATCCAAGTTTGGTCGCTGCATCAGTGATGCTGCCTCCCACAGTGTTCAAGCATAATGTCCATGCATCAAGGTGTGAATGGGATGCTAGGCAATGAGCCCCACATGCTACATGGCCCGCCCACCCATGGGGATCGCATGTCTAAAGTGCTTAATTCACCACGATTGCCAATCTCCACTGGCCATATGCCTCCATGGTCAGTGGGTGTTATGGATGATTGCTGGGCAAACAGACAGGGACTAGGGTTGCTCAAGAGCAGGAATACACAGTCCACGGATTGGCATGGAGGACCCGTGCATGGTTGACCCCTCACCCCCATTAGCGTCCTCCCCCCCCCCCCACCAACAGAACCCTCCCCAGCCCCGATACCCCCAGCCCTCAATGGTGGCCCACCCCAAACCGAGGCGGCTGCCTGGCGCCGATGTCGTTTTTGACCTCTCCCTTTATTCGCTGGCCTTGTGCTCTCCTTCAATTGAAACAATGCCAGAGAATAGCCCCCCATAAGCTAGGTTTGACTCGAGGACAAACATTAATACATATATGGTCAATACTCACCCTTCCAAGTTTTGTTCAACTGAACTAATTATAGTTCTGAATATTATATAATGACAAATATGATAGAATCTGTATATTACCAGTCCATCCATTTGTTCCTCTAGTTTTTAAAAGTTTTTTTTAATAGACAAGCATATGATTGAATTTAACCTTCCACACTTGTAATCCAAGAAACAATGCTGCTCATTTGTATGCTCCCATGTTTCATTTATGAAATTTGAACTTTAGGGATGTAATGAGGTTGGATAACAGATGGAGGTTTCTTTAGTTGGCAGTCTCTAAAACACACCTCATCACCATTAGCCCCCTGCTATTTTCCAATTAAGTTTGTTCCATTTCAGGCCCTATCATTTTAATGTTGAAAACTGTAGTCATTTGTAAAGATTGCTCAGATCTTTTTAGTTGAGATCAATATTAAGTAGGCCTGTAAGTCATTAAATAAACAGATTGATCAAAGTCAGGAAGCCAAAGTGAAGCCATTTCTGTCGAAATAAAACAGACAGTGTTCTGGTCGCCAGAAGTGTATTTATTCCAAACGCGTATAAAGAAAGAAACTGCAAATGCTGAAATTCAGAAATAACTAGAAATGTGTGATAGACTAGTCAGCATCTCTTACAAAGAAATGGGAAGTCAGTCTTCCCGATGTAATTCTTCTTCAGAACTCAAAACTGCAAGATAGGCAAGCACTTCTGTTGCCCTGCTGCCCATAATCTAACTGGCATCAAGTCCCATCCATCGCTCCTGCACTCGTTGACCTACATTGTAACCACTTGAATTTAAAATTCTCATCCTTGTTTTTAAAATGTTTTCACCCCTCCCTATCTCTGTAATTTCCTTTAACCCTATCCTCTGTGGTGTCTGCGTTAATGTACTTCTGGTCTTTTGACCATTTCTAACTTCAATTGCCTTCAGCTCCCAAAGAGCCAATCCTTCAAATTCCCTCCCTAAATTGCTCTCCACCTGTCTCTCCTGGTTTGAGAAATTCCTTTCAACTTATTTGCTCAACAAAGCTTTCGGTGACATGTCCTAATATTTGCTTGGGCAGAATTTAGCATCCCTCCAGATGGGGGTATACTGGGGTGGCTGTATTATTCTTCGGATTGCCTTCCCTCTGGGCTCTAGCCCACCGCAACCTCTCTGCAATTTTACAGTGGGTTGGACAAGGCCATGGCCAGCCTGCGTGCTCTTGCCCTAATTGAAGCCCCTAAATGGCCAATTAATGACCACTTGAGGTCTGTTTCCCACCCAGCCTCAATTTTCAGGCTGGTGGGGAGGAATTCAGGAACAGGGGGAAGCCCATAAAGTGACCCTGTTCAGGCTTTGGAAAAAGTCGGTGATGGGGGTGGGGCCTCCGTCAAAAGCCTCCTTTTAACATTTGGCAGCCCCCACAGCTTCACTGTTCCTGGACACCTGCTTGTCGTCCCACTTCTTCCCATTGCAGCTTCTGGGACTAGAAAACTACCAGCCAATCAGATTGGCTGGCAGTTCTCTGAGTCAAGTTTCCCTTTTGAATGATGGACACAAGTCCTACCTCCAGTCAAGTATTGAAGGGCTGCAGGGCAGGTAGTATCGGTGGCAATTGGTTCACTTCTGACTCCGAGCATGGTGGGAAGGAAACTGCCTTCCGAAAAATCCTGGCCTTTGTGTACCTTGGTGTCAAACTTTGTTTCATAATGTGATAGTGAAGATGCCGGCGTTGGACTGGGGTGAGCACTGTGAGAAGTCTTACAACACCAGGTTAAAGTCCAACAGGTTTGTTTGGAATCACTAGCTCTCGGAGCTCAGCTCCTTCATCTGGTGAGTCACTCACCTGATGAATGAGCTGCGCTCCGGAAGTTCGTGATTCCAAACAAACCTGTTGGACTTTAACCTGGTGTTGTAAGACTTCGCAATGTGATAGTGAAGCATCGTCAACTGCTTTACTGCACTAAAGAAGCCATACGAATGTCAACATTTTTTCTTAATAAATTTGGAGTACCCAATTTTTTTTCCAGTTAAGTGGCAATTTAGCGCGACTAAGTCACCTACCCTGCACACCTTTGGGTTGTGGCAGTGAGGCCCATGCAGACACAGGGAGGAATTGCAAACTCCACACAGACAGTGACCCGGGGCCAGGATCGATCGCCAGTGTTCGGCGACGTGAATGAAAAATCTTGTTTTTGGGTGGAATATATAAGTAGGGGAGGAAAAAAGACAACAGATGTACTGATCACCAAGAGAGAGTTAAGACATTAAATGTTGAATTTAGTTATAAGAAACAGTTAAATGACATACAAGCTCATCTCAATGAAATAGTGAAAAGAACTAAACCATATGCAATTAGCTAGGATGAGGAAAGGCAAGGGAAAGGTCCGGGAGCAGAACTGAAAACAGGAAATTCTGGAAGTATAGTGAGATCAACCAGGCCAGAAAAGAAAGATAAAGCACAGGCCCTATCTTGTTAATTGTTCTGTTGTAAATGTATCACCATTAATGTGCAGTTTCACAGGAAATAGAGCCATGAAAATTGTTGTTTACTTCTGTTTTTTTTATTTATTTTTTAAATTGAGGAAAAAGGAAAGAAGAGATGATCTGGAGCATTTTCTGTCTTTGTTTGATAAAATTCCTTTATTTACCAATGTAAAACAGTGACACCCTTAGTCATTGTTAAAGTGTTGTATAGGCATAGAAGAAGAAGCCCTGATGACCGTAAGCCATTGTTCCAGTGGGCCTCATCAGGGCATTTGCCAGCACACTCACACCTCCACAGGACTTCCAGGGCTGATTTAGGTCAGTTGGCTCGACAGTTGGTTTGTGATGCAGAGCAAGACTAACAGGGCAGGTTCAATTCTTGTACCGTTTGAGGTTATTCATGAAGGCCTCGCCTTCTCAACCTTGCCCCTCGCCTGAGGTGTGGTGATCCTCCGATTAAATCACCACCAGTTAGCTCTCCCCCCTCAAAGGGGAAAGCAGCCTATGACCACTTTACACCTCCACATGCGGATCAGGAGAGAGGGGCTAACAAATTAAAGAGTCTGCACAGGCAGTCAGCTGAACAGCCTCATCCCGGGACAGAAGGTATTGTGATAAAATACAAAAGACTCGGAGAATTTGTGCTTGTCTCTAGGATGCTGGTGTGTAACTGTTGTAACTTTATCTTTCAGTGTCAGCTTAGACTGTCCAGGAGAGGGTTCAATATTAAGCAGGGAAAACTGATTCGTACCAATGTTCGGCCTGATGTTGAAGTACAGCTGGAATGCATCTCATGATCTTGTCATAGAGGTAGAAAGAGCCCTGGTGTAAGTAATAGCATAATGGTAGGGCGGTACGGTAGCACAGTGGTTAGTTCTGTTGCTTCACAGCACTAGAGACCCGGGTTTGAATCTGGACCACTGTCTGTGTGGAGTCTCTATGTTCCCCCTGTGTCTGCATGGGTTTCCTCCAGGTGCTCCGTAGTATTTTTTTCATAATAATAATCTTTATTATTGTCACGAGTAGGCTTACATTAACACTGCACTGACATTACTGTGAAAAGCCCCTCTTCGTCACATTCTGGCGCCTGTTCGGATACACAGAAGGAGAATTCAGAATGTTCAAATTGCCTAACAAGCACGGGCTGAATTCTACGCAGCCCCGCGCTGAAATTGCGTTTGTCATGGGGGCAGAGAATTCAACTTCACGCCAAAATCGGGCCCGGTACCAGTCTGCCGATTCTCGATACCCGAGAATCGGAGTGTTCGCGGAGTACACTGCGCAGCTGGGGCCCATTGCCAGAGGTCCGCCCAGCGATCCTCCACTCCTGACCGAGTTCCCGACGGCGTGGTTCTAACCACCTATCGCCAATCGGGAAGCTTGTGTGAAGGCTGCGGAGTCAGTCCGCGGCCGCCCTGGTGAGGGGGTGGGGGGGATCGGACACCAGGGTGGCCTTATGGGCAGCCAAGGTTAAGATCCGCGTGGTCGGATATTCGGGCACGCGGCCAATCAGGGGGGGGTCTACATTCTTCATCTGCCTCCGCGGTTCGAGTCCGCCATGGTGCTCGGGCGACTGCTGAAATTCGTCGCCGTGCGCATGCGCGGACTCAAAACCGAATGTGCGGGGGCCTGTATCCACAACTAAAGCTTCGTGAATTACTCTGGGTCCCTTCTAGTCCCCTGCAGGTCAGTGAATCGGCTGATCTTTTTTATAGGAACCTTCAGAGTGAAACGCAAGTGTTTTTCCACCGGCCTGGGGACATAGTCGCATTTTGGAAGAATCCAGCCCCAAGTCTTTGGGAATTGTGGGAGGAAACCGGAGTGCCCGGATGAAACCCACGCAGACACGGAGAGAATGTGCAGACTCCGCACAGACAGTATCCCAAGCGGGAACTGAACCTGGGACCGTGGCACTCTGAAGCTACAGTGCTAACCATTGTGCTACCGTGCCGCCCACAAATCCTGAAAGACGTGCTTGTTGGTGAATCGGACAGCCTGAATTCAGTGCATCTGCACCGGAGCCGGTCTGTGGCGATTCGGGGATTTTCACAGTAACTTAATTGTAGTGTTAATGTAAGCCTGCCTGTGGCAATAAAGATTATTCTTAATTTATTATTTTAACAACTCTAGCATGGCTACTTTGTATCTGACATGTAGAAGGTAAAAATGTTAGTAACTTGAAGTCTGCTGTGCTCTTCTTTCTTGTTCAGGATATGGCTCATAGTTTAACTAACATGAGGCTAGCTGCTAATGTTCTGACATAAATAGGCTTAATACACAACAGCTACACATCAACTTTAAAACAAAGTTAATGTATATTCCACATGTTAACACAATCACTTTTTTACAAAGTTCCAAGCGCAATTAACTTGCTGGCATTTAAGGAACTCGGTTTTAAATTCACCAATGTTGTAAGTGACCTGGAATTCTAGGTAAACTGAGAATGAAATAAATAAGTTCATTGGAAAACAAAAGCAAAGTATTGTGAATGCTAAAAATCTGAAATAAACAGGAAATGGTGGAAATATTCA
Organism: Scyliorhinus canicula; assembly: GCF_902713615.1. Classification (NCBI taxonomy): domain Eukaryota; kingdom Metazoa; phylum Chordata; class Chondrichthyes; order Carcharhiniformes; family Scyliorhinidae; genus Scyliorhinus; species Scyliorhinus canicula. The sequence continues at coordinate 186,637,841 of NC_052150.1, read as the reverse complement.
GCAGGTCAGGCAGCATCTGTTGAGAGTGAAGCAAAGTTAACTTTTCAGGTTGATGAACTTTTGTCAGAACTGGATATAATTAGAGATGTAATATGCTTTAATCAAGTCTAGAGGCAGAGAAATGATCAGTGGAAGTAGCCAGTGGTTGGGAAGTGTTAATGTCAAAGGGACCTGGGTGTCCTTGTTCATGAGTCACTAAAAGCTGGTGTGTGAGTGCAGCAAACATTTAGGAAGGCAAATGGGGCATTGGCCTTTACCGCAAGGGGATTTGAGTACAGAAGTAAAGATGTCTTGCTGGTGAGACTGTGCCTGGAGTACTGTTTACAGTTTTGGTCTCCTTATGTAATGAAGAATATATTTTCCATAGAGGGAGATTCAACAGACCAATTCCTGGGATGGTAGTGGATCCCAAGGAAAGGAATTTGTGGAATGCCTAAGAGATGTTTTTTTGGAGCAGCTTGTGACAGAGCCTACTAGGGATAAGGCGATTCTGGATTTGGTGATGTGTAATGAGGCAGACTTGGTTAGGGAACTTAAGGTGAAGGAACCCTTCACCCTGAGGTGAAGGGAGCAGTGACCACAATATGATACAATTTACCCTGCAGTTTGAGAGGGAGAAGCTGGTATCAGATGTAATGGTATTACAATTAAATAAGGATAACTACAAAGTCATGAGGGAGGAGCTGGCCAGAGTTGATTGGAACAGGAGCCGAGCAGGGAAGACACTGGAATAGCAATAGGAGTAGTTTTGGGGGGTTATTCGGGAGGCACAACAGAAATTCATCCCAAGAACAAAGAACAAAGAACAAAGAAAATTACAGCACAGGAACAGGCCCTTCGGTCCTCCCAGCCTGCGCCGATCTAGATCCTTTATCTAAACCTGTTGCCTATTTTCCAAGGTCTACTTCTCTCTGTTCCCCACCCGTTCATATGTCTGTCCAGATACATCTTAAATGATGCTATCGTGACCACCTCTACCACCTCCGCTGGCAAAGCATTCCAGGCACCCACCACCCTCTGCGTAAAAAACTTTCCACGCACATCTCCCTTAAACTTTTCCCCTCTCACCTTGAAATCGTGACCACTTGTAATTGACACCCCCACTCTTGGAAAAAGCTTGTTGCTATCCACCCTGTCCATACCTCTAATAATTTTGTAGACCTCAATCAGGTCTCCCCTCAATCTCCGTCTTTCTAATGAAAGCAATCCTAATCTACTCAACCTTTCTTCATAGCTAGCACCCTCCATACCAGGCAACATTCTGGTGAACCTCCTCTGCACCCTCTCTAAAGCATCCACATCCTTCTGGTAATGTGGCGACCAGAACTACACGCAGTATTCCAAATGTGGCCTAACCAAAGTCCGATACAACTGTAACATGACCTGCCGACTCTTGTACTCAATACCCCGCCCGATGAAGGCAAGCATGCTGTATGCCTTCTTGACCACTCTATCGACCTGCATTGCCACCTTCAGGGTACAATGGACCTGAACTCCCAGATCTCTCTGTACATCAATTTTCCCCAGGACTCTTCCATTGACCATATAGTCTGCTCTTGAGTTAGATCTTCCAAAATGCATCACCTCGCATTTGCCTGGATTGAACTCCATCTGCCATTTCTCTGCCCAACTCTCCAATCTATCCATATTTTGCTGTATTCTCTGACAGTCCGCCTCGCTATCTGCAACTCCACCAATCGTAGTATCATCTGCAAACTTGCTCATCAGATCACTTATACCTTCGTCCAGATCATTTATGTATATCACAAACAACAGTGGTCCGAGCACGGATCCCTGTGGAACACCACTAGTCACCTTTCTCCAGTTTGAGACACTCCCTTCCACCACTACTCTCTGTCTCCTATTGCCCAGCCAGTTCTTTACCCATCTAGCTAGTACACCCTGAACCCCATACAACTTCACTTTTTCCATCAACCTGCCATGGGAAACTTTATCAAATGCTTTACTGAAGTCCATGTATATGACATCTACAGCCCTGCCCTCATCAATTAACTTTGTCACTTCCTCAAAGAATTCTATTAGGTTTGTAAGACATGACCTTCTCTGCACAAAACCATGCTGCCTATCACTGATAAGTCTATTTTCTTCCAAATGTGAATAGATCCTATCCCTCAGTATCTTCTCCAACAGTTTGCCTACCACTGACGTCAAGCTCACAGGTCTATAATTCCCTGGATTATCCCTGCTACTCTTCTTAAACAAAGGGACAACATTAGCAATTCTCCAGTCTTCTAGGACCTCACCCATGCTCAAGGATGCTGCAAAGATATCTGTTAAGGCCCCAGCTATTTCGTCCCTCGCTTCCCTCAGTAACCTGGGATAGATCCCATCCGGTCCTGGGGACTTGCCCACCTTAATGGCTTTTAAAAAAAAAAATTTTAATTCAAATTTTCACATTTTCACAAAAAAGAAAACAGTAACAGAAAATTTTAAGAGCAAAAATAACAGCCCCCCCTCCCCCCCGTATAGAAAAGATAAAAAATAAATAAACGCCCGTCGTTGGCAAAGATTCAACTCAAAACAAAAACAAAGAGACAACCCCCCCCCCCCCCCCCCCCCCCCCCCCGGGTTGCTGCTGCTGCTGACCTATTGATTTTACCGTCCTGCCAGGAGATCTAGGAATGGTTGTCATCTCCTGAAAAACCCCTGCACTGACCCCCTTAGGGCAAATTTCACCCTCTCCAATTTAATAAACCTCGCCATATTGTTGACCCAGGCCGCCACGCTTGGGGCCTCGCAAAGGCCAGAACACCGGCCTCTTTCGCCTCCTGCACTCCCGGCTCCACTGCAACCCCAAATATTGCGAGTCCCCAGCCTGGATTGACCCTGGATCCTTCCACCCTCGACACCGTCCTTGCTACACCCTTCCAAAATTTCCCCAGTGCTGGGCATGCCCAGAACATGTGGACATGGTTTGGTGGACATGGACATGGTGAACATGCTAAGGGGAGGACAAGGCATCCATGGCTGATGAGGGAAGTCAAGGACAGCGTAAAAGCAAAAAGCAAAGTATACAAAGTGGCGAGGATTAGTGGGAAGCCAGAGGATTGGGAAGCTTTTAAAAGAGAGCAGAAGACAACTAAAAAAGCAATACGGTGGAGATGATGAATGCAAGCTAGCTAGTAATATAAAAGAAGATAAGAGTTTTTTTTCAATATATAAAAAGTAAGAGAGAGGCAAAAATAGACATTGGACCACTGGAAAATGTGGTTGGTGAAGTAATACTAGGAGACAAAGAAATGACAGAGGAACTGAATAGTTACTTTGCATCAGTCTTCGTGGTGGAAGACACCAGTGGGATGCCAGAGCTCCAGGAGAATCAGGGGGCAGAGGTGAGTACAGAGGCCATCACTAAGGAGAAGGTTCTGGGGAAACCGAAAGGTCTGAAGGTGGCTAAATCAGCTGGAATGGATGGACTACACCCCAGGGTTCTAAAAGAGATAGCTGAGGAAATTGTGGGGGCATTGGTGGTGATCTTTCAGGAATCACTGAAGGCAGGATGGGTCCCAAAGGACTGGAAAGTGGCTAATGTAACACCACTGGTTAAGAAGGGAAGCAGGCAGTAAAAGGAAATTATAGACCGGATTAGCCTGACTTTGGTCATTGGTAAGATTTTAGAGTCCATTATTAAAGATGAGATTGCAGAGTACTTGGAAGTGCATGGTAAAATCGGACTGAGTCAGCACGGCTTTGTCAAAGGGAGGTCATGTCTGACAAATCTGTGAGAGTTCTTTGAGGAGGTAACAAGGACTATACTTTCAGTGAATTGGGTTGTGAGACGGAGATAAATGAATATTGTAGGAGATAGTTCACTCTCCACGTGATCAATTTTCCTTTAATCTCCACTCCTACTTTTGGTACTTTAATCCCAACCATTTAGTTTTCATGAATACATGCTGATGGCAATTCAACAAATAATAATTTTCCAACTGGATCCTTTGATATTGTTTCCAAGAATTATCCTACAATTGATGTTAATGTTACTGTTGTTTCACCCATTTGAAGTGTTACTGCTGTGATTGTCCAAATGAATGTTCTCATTTACTTATCTTTGCTTCCATGTCTTAAATCTATTTCTTCATTCTTGCTTTATATAACCTTTACTTATCATCAGTATCTTCCTTCAACATTATGCTATGTTCTGATTGATTTAAGTTAGCCAGATTGTATGAATTTATTGCCAAACACTTGCCCTTAGAGAACACTTTGAAGGAATTGATTAAAACAATCCAACGTAACAGATGGGGAGAGTTAGTCATTATCAATTGCTGACCTCAATTACACTGTGTGAAAGAACCTTCTGTGAGTGAAGATTTATGGACGTGGCTATTCCTGGCAAGGCCAGAGTTTATTGTCCATCCCTAATAGCCCTTGGGAAGATGGTGGTGAGCAATCTACTTAAACAACAACAGTCCGTTTGGTGTAGATGCTCCCACCATGCAGGGTTTTCCTGGGGGCATTAACCCAGCAGGAATGGCTGGATATTTCCCAGTCAGTACAGTGTGTGATTTGGAGGATAACTTGAAGGTGGTTCCCATGCTCCTGCTGCTTTTGTCCTAGGTGGGTGAGACTGCAAGTTTGGAAGGTGTTGTTGAAGAAGCCTTGGTGAGTTGCTGCACATCTTGTTGATAGTACACACTGCTGCCATGATGCATTGGTGTTGGAGGGACTAATTGTTTACCATAGAGAATGAGATGCAAATCAAGCAGGCTGTTTTGTCCTGAATGGTGTGAAACGTCTTGAGTGTTGTTGGAGCTGTACTCATCCAGGCAAGTGGACATTATTCCATCACTCATCTGACTTGTAACTCGTAGGTGGAGGACATAGTATCATAGAATTTACAATGAAGGCAGAAGGAGACCATTCATTTGGCCCATCGAGTCTGCACCGGCCCTTGGAAAGAGCACCCTACTTAAGCCCACACTTCCACCCTATCCCCGTAACCCAACCGAACCTTGTTTGTACACTAAGGGCAATTTAGCATGGCCATTCACCTAAGCTGCACATCTTTGGACTGTGGGAGGAAACGGAGCACCCGGAGGAAACCCACGCAGACACGAGGAGAACGTGCAGACTCCGCACAGTGACCCAAGCTGGGAATCGAACCTGGGACCCTGGAGTTGCGAAGCACAGAGTTAACCACTGTGCTACCAGTCAGGAAGGGAGTTACTCACTACAGAATACCAATCTTCTGACCTTCTCTTATCGACACAGTATTTATGTGGCTGTTCTGGTTCATTTTATGGCTAATGGCGACCCCACAAGGTGTTGATGGTGGAAGATTCAATAATGGTAATGCCTTTGAAAATCAAGGGAAGGAGGCAGGGGTTCTTGGACATGTTGTCCGAAGTGCTGGGTGTGGAGCTGTTCCCAAGGTGGCGATGTTTGGGATGTAGGAAGACCCAGGAGTCCACCAGCTTGGAGAGCTGATGGGCCTGTTCCTGTGCCATACTTTTCTTTGTTCTTTGTTAGCCTCGCTCTTATTGGAGAGGGTTGTTGGCTGGTACCTTTGTGGCATGCATCTTACTTGCCACTTATCAGCCCAAGTCTGAATGCAGCTGAAGATGGTTGGGCCTGGGATACGAACCTGACGAACTCCTGAAGTGATGCCCTGCGCTTGAGATGGTTGGCCAGTCACAACCTTTGTGCTGTTAGTACTTTAACTAGTGGAGAGTTGTTCCCCAATTCACATTGGATTCTATTTTCTAGTGCTCCTGAATGCCACACTTAGTTAAATGCTGCCTTGATGTCAAGGGCACTTCCTCTCACCTCACCTCTTGAGCTCAGCTCTTTTGTCCTTGTTTGGAGTAAGGCTGAGCTGTAGAGCCAAATGGCCCAGTCAGAACCCAAACTCTGCATCAGAGAACAGGTTATTGGTAAGTAATTCAATACTGGAAAGACTGAAGCCATTGTTTTGTACAGCTCCATTCTCGAGCTATGAACTCCACACTGCGTATTTCCTGCCCTTTCCCAGGCAACTGTGTAAGGCGAAACAGGACTGTTTGCAACTGCGATGTCATGTTTGACCCAAAGATGAGTTATAAACTCCATATCATTAAGACCGACTATTTCTACTTTTGTAGCATTGACCGACTTTGCCCCTGTCTCGGCTCATCTAGGGTGGCATGGTGGCACAGTGGTTGGCATTTCTGCCTCACAGCACCAGCGAACCAGCTTTGATTCCAGCCTTGGGTGACTGTGTGGAATTCACATGTTCTCCCCGTGTCTGCATGGGTTTTCTCTGGGTGCTTCGGTTTCCTCCAACAGACCATAGCTGTGCAGGTTAGGTGGATTAACCATGCTAACTTGCCCCTTAGTGTCCAAAGATGTACAGGTGGATTGGCCATGATTGATGTCGGGGGATAGGGTAGGGAAGAGGGCTAAGGTAGAGTGCTCTTTCGGAGGGTCAGGGAAGACTCGATGGGCCTCCTTCTGCACTGTACAGGTTCTGCGTATCTCCTGCTGAAACCCTCATTCAGCCGTGTTTTATCTCTAGACTTGTCTATTCACATGAGCCTGGTCTCCCACATACTACTCACGGACGCTGCTCAATAATCTGCTCACGGATGCTCAGTTTGGATTCCGCCAGGGTCACTCAGCTTCTGGCCTCATTACAGCTTTGGTTCAAACATGGACAAAAGAGCGAATGCCAGAGGTGACTGCCTTTGACATCAAGGCAACATTTGACCGAGTATGTAATCAAGGAGCCCTAGAAAAATGGGACTCAATGGGAATCAGGGGAAAAACTCTCCATTGGTTGGCTTCATACCTGGCACAAAGGAAGATTAAAAGGGGTATTCATGGAGCTTCTTCCAGTTCCCACAAGTTACTTAATTGTCTACTATGATTCATGACTGGACATAGCAGGACTGCAGAGTCTTGAGTTGGTTTCTTGGTTGTGGGCTCACATAGGCCTGGCAATAGCATTCTGCTTCCACTGTTTAACATGCAAGTGGTTCTGTGTTAGAGCTTCACCAGCTTGGCAGCTCATTTTAGCCTGATACCGCTTCTCACATGCTCTTCTAGTTTCCTCATTGAACCAATGATAATTGCCTGGCTTGATGGTAATGATAGAGAGATAAGCTGGACCATGAGATAATAGATTGCCGAAGAATTCAATTCTGCAGTTGTTGATGACCCACATTGCCTCATGGATGCCATGTTTTGAGCTAGCTGCTCTGCCCCAGCCCCATTTAGCATAGCAGTAGAATCACACAACACGATGAATGGTATCCTCAGTGTGAAGTTGAGCCTTCATCTCCACTTGGATTGTATGATGGTTACTCCTACAAATATTGTTACGGACTTAAACAGGTAGGTCAGTGAGTGTGAGGTCAAATTGGTTTCACCCTCTTCTATTGCATCCCCATCTGACCCAGCCATAGTCTGGCAGTTATGCACTATAGGATCTGATCACCTGAGTCAGAGGTGACCCATTCTTGGTGGTGGATGTTTTCATCCCCCCGGCCATGCAGTTCCATCAGTGTTTTTTTAGATGGTGTCAAGATGGAGGAGTACTGATTCATTGCAGAGGTATTTGCCTTTATCATGCTTGATGCCTGGATTGATGGCAAGAACTCCATCCAATTTTATTCTTATTAGACTTTATCAGAGCAGTTTGAAACAACTGATTGCACTGAACTTGAATATTGTTGAAAAAAGAGGACATACTGTCAAAGTTTTTTGTTTTGCACGCATCAGGGCAAACACAAAAATGCCAACCTTCAAAGGGAACACCAGTTTATACTGCATGAGTAAGTTGGCAAGTCAGCTCTAATTGTTTGAGCCGCTATCATAGAGAATGCACCAGGATACTATTGTGCATATATTCATATAAAGGGACCCGTCCTCTGCAGGCAAAGGGAACATTTCTGGATATTATGCCCTTTCTTCAATGAAACAAATGCATGGGAACAATAGTTCCCTGGTGCATTTGTCATGGTAAAATTGCAACAATTAGAATCAACTTGTCAACCTATCATCACCCTTTCCTGGTGCAGTATAAATTGTTCAGCCTTTTGAAAATTGCCATTCTTGCATCTTTCCTGATGGGTACAAGACAAAAGGCTTTGAGAGCAGGGTGGGATTCTCCATTGCGGGTCCACCCTGCCACCATTGCTAATAAGGACGGAGAATTCAGCGTGCCATTCGCAGGATTCTCTACCCTCTCTGCTTGTCAATGGGATTTCCTATTGAAGCCTTCCCCCCTCCCCCTCCCAATGCCGCCGGGAAACCCATGGGTCGGGGTGCACTGCAGGTGGGGCCAGAGAATCCTGTCGCCAGAGAACGGCTGGAGAAATCCGGCCCATGTCTCTTTTTTCAGCAATGTGCAACTTCTGGGCCATTTTAGAGAGCAGGTTAGAGTCATTGACATTATTGGCTATTTGGCCGGCTGGGGCCTTTTGGTACGAACTGAGTTCCTAAGGTTTTAAAGCTCAATCTCCAAAGGTTCTGTGTCCTTCTTATTAGCTCATTAGAGGCGAAGGCACTGTGCTAATTAGTTAATCTAAAAGCGAATGAGCCAGCCTAAGACACGGCTACCCAAAATGACCTGGGACAGTAAATGAAATGAAATGAAATGAAAATCGCTTATTGTCACGAGTAGGCTTCAATGAAGTTACTGTGAAAAGCCCCTAGTCGCCACATTCCGGCGCCTGTCCGGGGAGGCTGGTACGGGAATCGAACTGTGCTGCTGGCCTGCTTGGTCTGCTTTAAAAGCCAGCGATTTAGCCCAGTGAGCTAAACCAGCCCCTGTTTGTTCTAAAATGAGAAAATGCTGGAACAATCAGCAGTTACTACATATGGATCCAGAAATAATTTGAAACTAGTGGAAAATTGGCGCTAATGTAAATCACACCACTTAAATGCAAATTATTTCCAAATAATTTCGGTAGAAAATGGACAAGTATTTTGGAAATCCAAATAAAAGATGCCTATATTTTTCTCAGATCACTTGTCCCTGACCATAGGATTTCCGAGACGAGATAGTCCACCCACATTATAAGTAAATTCTCTTTATGCAGCAGGTTACTATCTGGTATTGTTCTGATTCAGGTGAGGCTTGTCCCATATGTAAAGCCTCCCCTTACCCTACCCTAATCCCCACCACCTGTCTTAGAATTGTCCAATGCTCTCGGAATCTGAATCTGAAACCCTCACTTCAACATCGTTGTTTTTTTAAATACAACTTAAGCCTGTCCCAGTCGCTTCTCCTTAACCTGGCAAGTATGTGGCATCAACCTTCCTCTTGAGATTAGTATCATTGAGGTCTGGTATTTCAATCCTCAAACACTCTCTACAAGATATCCATTCCAATATTTTCAACATGAAATGTGACTTGCGGCTGGATTCCTTCCCTTCAGAGAAGCTTTTCCAATCATCCCACTTTGTCCCTTGCCCTGGCAACCTACCAGTGAGGATTTCCAGCCGCAGCCGGAGAAAAATAAGCTGCTTATCTTCCTGCTTACAGAATCCTCTCAACTGACTCTACTCTTCTTCTCTTGGCTAATATTTCTCACTTCTCTCATGGCAACATCCTGCTCCATTCTGCTGTGGAGATGCTCGTGGTTAAACTCTCCTGGATCTCCATCCACATAGACGTTACGAAATGTACAGCAGATCCAGGAAATTCCACATTAACATGTTACACATTTACAGCATCTGGTCCTATCTCTGTTACCCTCCTAACTCCTGCACTACTCAAGACTTAATTAATTAAAGCAAGCCTGACCTTGCAGATTCAGAACCACACTGCATCAGCACCTAATTCCTGTCGAGATCAATCCCATTCCCTGTCTTCTCCGAGCAAAAGCTTCCTCGTGAGCATCTCAGTCAATTAGCTCTTCGCAGTTCCTGCAACCAGGGGCGGAATTCTCCGACCCCCGCAGAGTCGGGGAATCGCCCGGGGCCGGCGTAAATCCCGCCCCTGCCGTGGCCGTAATACTCCGCCACCCAGGAATCGGCAGGAGCGGGAATCACGCCCCGCCGGTTGGCGGGTCCCCTGCACCGATCGGCGGGACCCCCGCGGCGATTCTCCGGCCCGCGATAGGCTGAAGTCCCGCCGCTGACAGGCCAATCCCGCCGACGTGGTTTAAACCACCTCTGTGCCGGCGGGATTGGCGGCGCGAGAGGGCCCCCGGGGTCCTGGGGGTGGGGGGCGCGGGGCGATTGGACCCCGGGGGGTGCCCCCACGGTGGCCTGGCCCACCAATCAGCGGGCGGGGGGGCACTCATTTTCTTCCGCTGCCGCCATGGCCTCCACCATGGCAGAGGGAGAAGAGACCCCGCTACCTCGCATGCGCCGGTGGTGACGTCAGCGGCTGCTGACGCTCCGGCGCATGCGTGGTCTCACGCGAAGGCCTTTCAGCCAGCCCCGACGCCGGCTTGCAGGGCGCCAAAGGCCGTTGGCGCCAGTCGGCAGAGCGGGAGCCACTCCGGCACGGGCCTAGCCCCTAAAGGTGCGGAGAATTAGCACGCCAGGACCCCCTGCCCCGCTGGATAGGGGAGAATTGCGCCCCAGATGAGGAAATCGTATCCATAGTGCACTGCAAAGTTGCTCTCAGAGTTTCAGATAAGCTCTGCTGCCAATGGGTGCCAGAATTCTTGAATTGATTGGACACTTTTATATTTAGTGGATTGTGGAAGATCTGTGAAAGATCTCTTGTGGGCGTACGTTTCTCATGTTAAGGGGATCAGTTCTGTTAATGATGATGCTGGAAGCAGCAGCCTGGATTTTGCTCTCAAACAGTTGTCAGTTGGAGAAATACCTCTGCAACAGATGGTCCGATATGGTGAACTGGAACCAGATGACTCCAGAAAACACAGAAAGATCTAAAGAAAGTGTGTTGGTATGTTTTTGCCTTTCTGATAAACATGCTCCAGAAAATCTTAACTAATTCTGTTTTTGAACTTCCCCGCACAATTGTAATTTTTCCAGAGAAGGCAGATAACTTGGGATTGAGTTCCACAGTGATCACAGCATCACTGAATTGTAACGGTGCAGAAGGAGGCCATTTGGCCCATCGTGTCTGCACCAGCTCTTCATACGAGAATCATGACTTCTATTCAAATAATCATCTAATGGCCTCTTGAATGCCTCGAATGAACCTCCACCACACTTCCAGGCAGTGCATTCCAGACCCAAACCCATTGTGTGAGAAAGTTTTTCTCACATCACATTTGCTTATTTTGCAAATCACTTTAAAGTTGTGAACGGCTGAAAACATTGAATTGATGAAGAGTTGAGGTGCAGCTAGAGCTGCTCGTATTCCTGTCATAGACATTAAAATTAGTATTAATATAAATCTATTTTTCAGACAGGGATGTTGACTCTGCCAGATCAGTGATGTGATTCACTGATTAAAAATATATAAAGATTAAGTTCAGTTTATGTTAATCGTTACTCTTTTAAATCACTGGGATTTGTAGAGTGGCAATAATGAGGAGATGACATCTTTAATACTTAGCTCATTAATTTATCAAAATAGTCCCACCTAAAATACTCTCAGGGGCATTATGGGTATGGAAAATATGATCAAAAAATGTCTTAACTTTATTTACTACAGTCATGTAGATACCCAGCTCAACACAACAATGTGTATCATATCATGTACCCTCTGATCAACTCAACGCTCCTGGCTCCAAGTCCTAAGTAACATCCCGTCCCCTCACATGAGAAGGGAGTTTGCAACAAGAAAGCTCCTGGAGAAGGTTCACATCAACCCAAGCCTGCCGCTATACAAGGACCTTACCAATCCACCAGCTGCTCACCTCCCATCACAGCAGCCTGTAGGACTAAGACTACTACGCCAATGAATAACACAAGAGGGCCTAGGGTAGCAAGAATGGAACCAACACACTATCATTAAAAACCGCTTCCTCATCCCACAGCCGCCCACACAGCTTTAACCTGCCACGCCAACATTTGGCACTCTTCAACTATTTCTGCACTGGCCAAAGGAAATGGGACAAGTTGGGCCTTGCAGGAAACCCGGACTGCAGCTGTGGTACATCCCCAGTCAGTGACTTACATCACTGAAAATTGCCCCCTGTCAAACTTCAGCGGAGAGCTCAGAGAGCTCCATTTAGCCATTGCGGAAGCTATTGCCTGGTTTGGCGATTAGAGCACACGCTTAAAAAAAAATCCTGAAAGTAACATGTGATCGGGTACTGTATCCAGATTTAACAGATAATAGAATGTTATCCAATATTTTAGTTCTTATTCTAGTCATAGTGTGGATGAAAATGTTAAAAATTAGATTTCTAGTGTTTAGTTGTAGTTAGCAAATATTTGCCCATATTCAGAGGCAATGAAGGTGTGGCAATCGATGGGAGTTTCCATGTTTGAGCAGGTTGGCTGGAATTTCACCTTGCCTCGTGTATTTTTGCTTGCTAAGGAATCAATGGCCTCTTCAAGCTCACGTGATGAGAATTCTACATCTATCACAACTTGTGCAAGTTGAGAAGACATAGCCGGAGTGAGGCACATCCAGAGTGGCAATTGCAACTTGGTAATTTGGTGCAGTGAGGTAATTCGGTGCAGAGTGGGAGAAGGTGCTTTTCTCTACTGTTTTATTCTCTCTCTTTCTTCTGGCCTGTAACTTTTAATCTGTAGGGAGAGAACCAGGGAGCATCTGAGACCCTGGATGAGTTCTCCCATTGAGCTAGAGAACACACAGCGAGAGTGAGGCACAACCAAGAGTGAGTTTGGGAATTCGAAGCTGGGTGGGGAGGAGGTGCTTTTTAACCCTGGTAAGTGACTGGTAAGTAGTTTTTCTTTTTTTTTCTTTTTTTTTTCTTTTAATTGTCTAATTTATTTATTTTTCTTTCGTTTTTTGAAATTGTTGTTGTATAAGTTTACCTAAGGTTTAAGACATGGCAGGAGACCCGTGTCATTCTCCTCGTGTGCGATGTGGGAGCTCAGAGACACGTTCACTGTCCCTGGCTTTTTCACGTGCAAGAAGTGTGTTCAGTTGCAGCTCCTGTTAGATCACCTGACGGCTCTGGAGCTGCGGATGGACTCACTTTGGAGCATCCGCGATGCTGAGGAGGTTGTGGATAGCATGTTTAGCGAGTTGGTCACACTGCAGGTGAAAGTTACTGAGGGAGATAGAAAATGGGTGACCAAAAGACAGAGCAAGAGAAGGAAGGCAGTGCAGGTGTCCCCTGCGGTCATCTCCCTGAAAAACAGATATACCTCTTTGGATACTGTTGAGGGTGATGGCTCACCAGGGGAAGGCAGCAGCAGCCAGGTTCATGGCACCGTGGCTGGCTCTGCTGCGCATCAGGGCAGGAAGAAAAATGGCAGGGCTATAGTGATAGGGGACTCGATCGTAAGGGGAATAGACAGGCGGTTCTCTGGACGCAATTGAGACTCCAGGATGGTATGTTGCCTCCCTGGTGCAAGGGTCAAGGATGTCTTGGAGCGGCTGCAGGACATTTTGGGGGGGGGGGGGGGAGGGTGAACAGCCAGCTGTCGTGGTGCACATAGGCACCAACGATATAGGTAAAAAACAGGATAAGGTCCTACAAGATGAATTCAGGGAGTTAGGAGTTAAACTAAAAAGTAGGACCTCAAAGGTAGTAATCTCAGGATTGCTACCAGTGCCACGGGCTAGTCAGAGTAGGAATGTCAGGATAGATAGGATGAATGCGTGGCTCGAGAGATGGTGCAAGAGGGAGGGATTCAAATCCCTGGGGCATTGGAACCGGTTCTGGGGAGGTGGGACCAGTACAAACCGGATGGTCTGCACCTGGGCAGAACTGGAACCGATGTCCTGGGGGGGTGTTTGCTAGAGCTGTTGGGAAGGGTTTAAACTAATGTGGCAGGGGGATGGGAACTGATGCAGGAAGTTGGAAGGTAGTAAAACAGGGACAGAAGCAAAAGGAAGTAAGGGGGAAAGTGCAAGGTAGAGAAGACAAAGTCAATAATCAAAAAGGGCGACAGTACAAGGTACAGTGACTGAGGGGAGCTCAGTGTATAGAACAAAGAAAATTACAGCACAGGAACAGGCACTTTGGCCCTCCCAGCCTGCACTGACCCAGATCCTTTATCTAAAAACCTGTCTCCTATTTTCCAAGGTCTGCTTCCCTCTGTTCCCGCCCATTCATATACCTGTCTAGATGCTTCTCATATGATGCTATCGTGCCCGCCTCTACCACCTCCGCTGGTAAAGCGTTCCAGGCACCCACCACCCTCTGCGTAAAAAACTTTCCACGCACATCTCCCTTAAACTTTCCCCCTCTCACCTTGAAATCGTGACCCCTTGTAACTGACACCCCCACTCTTGGGAAAGCTTGTTGCTGTCCACCCTGTCCATACCTCTCATAATTTTGTAGACCTCAATCAGGTCCCCTCTCAACCTCCGTCTTTCCAACGAAAACAATCCTAATCTACTCAACCTTTCTTCATAGCTAGCACCCTCCATACCAGGCAACATCCTGGTGAACCTCCTTTGCACCCTCTCCAAGGCATCCACATCTTTCTGGCAATGTGGCGACCAGAACTGCACGCAGCATTCCAAATGTGGCCGAACCAAAGTCCTATACAACTGTAACATGACCTGCCAACTCTTTTACTCAATACCCCGTCTGATGAAGGCAAGCATGCTGTATGCCTTCTTGACCACTCTATCAACCTGCGTTGCCACCTTCAGGATACAATGGACCTGAACTCCCAGATCTCTCTGCACATCAATTTTCCCCAAGACCCTTCCATTGACCATATAGTCCGCTCTTGAATTTGATCTTCCAAAATGCATCACCTCGCATTTGCCTGGATTGAACTCTATCTGCCATTTCTCTGCCCAACTTTCCAATCTATCTATATTTTGTTGTATTCTCTGACAGTCCTCCTCGCTATCTGCAACTCCACCAATCTTAGTATCATCTGCAAAGTTGCTAATCAGACCACCTATACCTTCCTCCAGGTCATTTATGTAGATCACAAACAACAGTGGTGCGAGCACGGATCCCTGTGGAACACCACTAGTCACCCTTCTCCATTTTGAGACACTCCCTTCCACCACTACTCTCTGTCTCCTGTTGCCCAGCCAGTTCTTTATCCATCTAGCTAGTACACCCTGAACCCCATACGACTTCACTTTTCCCATCAACCTGCCATGGGAAACCTTATCAAACGCCTTACTAAAGTCCATGTAGACGACATCTCCAGCCCTTCCCTCATCAATTAACTTTGTCACTTCCTCAAAGAATTCTATTAGGTTTGGAAGACATGACCTTCCCTGCACAAAACCATGCTGCCTATCACTGATAAGTCTATTTTCTTCCAGATGTGAATAGATCCTATCCCTCAGTATCTTCTCCAACAGTTTGCCTACCACTGACGTCAAGCTCACAGGTCTATAATTCCCTGGATTATCCCTGCTACCCTTCTTAAACAAAGGGACAACATTAGCAATTCTCCAGTCCTCCGGGACCTCACCCGTGCTCAAGGATGCTGCAAAGATATTTGTTAAGGCCCCAGCTATTTCGACCCTCGCTTCCCTCAGTAACCTGGGATAGATCCCATCTGGTCCTGGGGACTTGTCCACCTTAATGTCTTTTAGAATACCCAAAACTTCCCCCTTCCGTATGACAACTTGACCGAGAGTATTTAAACATCCATCCCTAGCCTCAACATCCGTCTTGTCCCTCTCCTTTGTGAATACCGATGCAAAGTACTCATTAAGAATCTCACCCATTTCCTCTGAGTCCACGCATAAATTCCCTCTTTTGTCTTTAAGTGGGCCAATCCTTTCTCTAGTTACCCTCTTGCTCCTTACATACGAATAAAATGCTTTGGGATTTTCCTTAACCCTGTTAGCCAAAGATATTTCATGACCCCTTTTAGCCCTCTTTATTGCACGTTTGAGATTCGTCCTACTTTCCCGATATTCCTCCAAAGCTTCATCAGTTTTGAGTTGCCTCGATCCTATGTATGCTTCCTTTTTCATCTTAGCTAGTCTCACAATTTCACCCGTCATCCATGGTTCCCTAATCTTGCCATTTCTATCTTTCATTTTCACAGGAACCTGTCTGTGCTGCACTCTAATCAACCTTTCCTTAAAAGACTTCCACATTTCAAATGTGGATTTACCCTTAAACAGCTGCTCCCAATCCACATTCCCTAGCTCCTGCCGAATTTTGTTATACTCTGCCTTTCCCCAATTTAGTACTCTTCCTTTCGGACCCCTCTTGTCCTTGTCCATGAGTATTCTAAAACTTACGGAATTGTGATCGCTATTCCCAAAGTAATCACCGACTGAAACATCAACCACCTGGCCGGGATCATTCCCCAATACCAGGTCCAGTATGGCCCCTTCCCGAGTTGGACTATTTACATACTGCTCTAAAAAAACTCTCCTGGATGCTCCTTACAAACTCTGTTCCATCTACGCCTCCAACACTACACGAATCCCATTCAATGTTGGGGAAGTTAAAATCTCCCATCACAACCACCCTATTGCTCCTACATTTTTCTATAATCTGTCTGCATATTTGTACCTCTACTTCATGCTCGCTTTTGGGAGGCCTGTAGTAAAGTCCCAACAATGTTACTGCACCCTTCCTATTTCTCAGCTCCACCCATATTGCCTCAGTGCTCGAATCCTCCATCATGCCCTCCTTAATCACAGCTGTGATATCATCTCTGACGAGTAATGCAACTCCTCCACCCCTTCTACCTCCCTCTCTATCCCTCCTGAAGCATCTATACCGTGGGATATTCAGTTGGCAGTCCTGCCCTTCCCTCAACCAAGTCTCAGTAATACCAATAGCATCATATTCCCAGGTACTGATCCAAGCCCTAAGTTCATCTGCTACACTTCTCGCATTAAAACAAATGCACCTCAGACCACCTTTGCGTTCATCATCTCTTCCCTGTCTACTCTTCCCCTTAGTCACATTGAGTTTATTGTCTTGTACCTTACTGGCTTTAGTTGCTGCTTCTTTACTGACCTCTAACTTCCTAATCTGGTTCCCATCCCCCTGCCACATTAGTTTAAAACCTCCCCAACAGTGTTAGCAAAAGCACCCCCGAGGACATTGGTTCCAGTCCTGCCCAGGTGTAGACCATCCGGTTTGTAATGGTCCCACCGCCCCCAGAACCAGTCCCAATGTCCCAAAAATCTGAACCCCTCCCTCCTGCACCATCTCTCAAGCCACGTATTGATTCTGACTATTCTTGAATTTCTACTCTAACTGTCCCGTGGCATTGGTAGCAATCCTGAGATTACTCCTTTGAGGTCCTACTTTTTAACTTATCTCCTAACTCCCTAAATTCTGATTGTAGGACAGCCCCTTCACAAACCGCCTTCAAATTAGGCTGACCGCACTGCACGTATGCAAATCTCCCCGGAACAACCAGTCAGTAGCTCCGCTCTGCTGCCCTCTGCTGGATCAGTAATACTAAAAGGAATAAAACTGGAGATGTTAAGATTCAAAACAGGTAAAAAAACCAACATAAGTGTACTTTACCTGAATGCTCGTAGTATTCGGAATAAAGTAAATGAGTTGATGGCGTAAATCATCATGCATGACTATGATTTAGTGGCCATTACTGAAACATACTTAAAGGATGGTCATGACTGGGAGTTAAATATCCGAGGGTATCAAACTATTCGGAAGGACAGAGTGGATGGTAAGGGAGGTGGTGTAGCTCTGTTATTTAAGGATGACATCCGGGCAATAGTAAGGGATAATATCGGTGCTATGGAGGATAAGGTTGAATCCATCTGGGTGGAAATCAGGAATAGTAAGGCGAAAAAGTCACTGATAGGAGTAGTCTATCGGCCACCAAACAGTAACGTTATGGTGGGGCAGGCAATAAACAAAGAAATAACTGATGCATGTAGAAATGGTACAGCAGTTATCATGGGGGATTTTAATCTACATGTCGATTGGTTTAACCAGGTTGGTCAAGGCAACCTTGAGGAGGAGTTTAGAGAATGTATCCGCGATAGTTTCCTAGAACAGTATGTAATGGAACCTACAAAGGAACAAGCGGTCCTAGATCTTGTCCTGTGTAATGACACAGGATTGATTCATGATCTCATAGTTAGGGATCTTCTCGGAAGGAGCGATCACAATATGGTGGAATTTAAAATACAGATGGAGGGTGAGAAGGTAAAATCAAATACTAGTGTTTTGTGTTTAAACAAAGGAGATTACAATGGGATGAGAGAAGAACTAGCTAAGGTAGACTGGGAGCAAAGGCTTTATGGTGGAACAGTTGAGGAACAGTGGAGAACCTTCCAAGTGATTTTTCACAGTGTTCAGCAAATTGCAGATGCACTAGTGATGATTTACCAAAATTCACTAGACTCTGGGGTGGTCCCGGTGGATTGGAAATTAGCAAACGTGACACCGCTGTTTAAAAAAGGAGGTAGGCAGAGAGCGGGAAATTATAGGCCAGTGAGCTTAACTTCGGTAGTAGGGAAGATGCTGGAATCTATCATCAAGGAAGAAATAGCGAGGCATTTGGATAGAAATTGTCCCATTGGGCAGACGCAGCATGGGTTCATAAAGGGCAGGTTGTGCCTAACTAATTTAGTGGAATTTTTTGAGGACATTACCAGTGCAGTAGATAACGGGGAGCCAATGAATGTGGTATATCTGGATTTCCAGAAAGCCTTTGACAAGGTGCCACACAAAAGGTTGCTGCATAAGATAAAGATGCATGGCATTAAGGGTAAAGTAGTAGCATGGATAGAGGATTGGTTAATTAATAGAAAGCAAAGAGTGGGGATTAATGGGTGTTTCTCTGGTTGGCAAGCAGTAGCTAGTGGTGTCCCTCAGGGATCCGTGTTGGGCCCACAATTGTTCACAATTTACATAGATGATTTGGAGTTGGGGACCAAGGGCAATGTGTCCAAGTTTGCAGATGACACTAAGATGAGTGGTAAAACAAAAAGTGCAGAGGATACTGGAAATCTGCAGAGGGATTTGGGTAGGTTAAGTGAATCGGCTAGGGTCTGGCAGATGGAATACAATGTTGACAAATGTGAGGTTACCCATTTTGGTAGGAATAACAGCAAACGGGATTATTATTTAAATGATAAAATATTAAAGCATGCTGCTGTGCAGAGAGATCCTGGGTGTGCTAGTGCATGAGTCGCAAAAAGTTGGTTTAAAGGCAAATGGAGTTTTGTCCTTCATTGCTACAGGGATGGAGTTTAAGACTAAGGAGGTTATGCTGCCATTGTATAAGGTGTTAGTGAGGCCATACCTGGAGTATTGTGTTCAGTTTTGGTCTCCGTACTTGAGAAAGGACATACTGGCACTGGAGGGTGTGCAGAGGAGATTCACTAGGTTAATCCCAGAGCTGAAGGGGTTGGATTACGAGGAGAGGTTGAGTAGACTGGGACTGTACTCGTTGGAATTTAGAAGGATGAGGGGGGATCTTATAGAAACATATAAAATTATGAAGGGAATAGATAAGATAGATGCGGGCAGGTTGTTTCCACTGGCGCGTGAAAGCAGAACTAGGGGGCATAGCCTCAAAATAAGGGGAAGTAGATTTAGGACTGAGTTTAAGAGGAACTTCTTCACCCAAAGGGTTGTGAATCTATGGAATTTATTGCCCAGTGAAGCAGTTGAGGCTCCTTCATTAAATGTTTTTAATAGAACATAGAACATTACAGCGCAGTACAGGCCCTTCGGCCCACGATGTTGCACCGTCCTCTGAAACCCTTCTAAAGTCCCTCTACACTATTACCTTATCGTCCCTATGCCTATCCAATGACCATTTGAATGCATTTAGTGTTGGCGAGTCCACTACTGTTGCAGGCAGGGCATTCCACGCCCTTACTACTCTCTGAGTAAAGAGCCTACCTCTGACATCTGTCCTATATCTATCTCCCCTCAGTTTAAAGCTATGTCCCCTCGTGCTGGACATCACCATCCGAGGAAAAAGGCTTTCAATGTCCACCCTATCTAATCCTCTGATCATCTTGTATGCCTCAATTAAGTCCCCTCCTAACCTTCTTCTCTCTAACGAATACAGCCTCAAGTCCCTCAGCCTTTCCTCATCCGATCTTCCCTCCATACCAGGCAACATTCTTGTAAATCTCCTCTGTACCCTTTCCAAAGCTTCCACATCCTTCCTATAATGTGGCGACCAGAACTGCACACAATACTCCAAATGCGGCCGCACCAGAGTTTTGTACAACTGCAACATGACCTCATGTCTCCGAAACTCAATTCCTCTACCAATAAAAGCTAACACACCGTACGCCTTCTTAACAACCCTCTCAACCTGGGTGGCAACTTTCAGGGATCTATGGACATGGACACCGAGATCTCTCTGCTCGTCCACACTACCAAGAATCTTACCATTAGCCCAGTACTCTGCCTTCCTGTTATTCCTTCCAAAATGAATCATTAAACTCCATTTGCCACCTGTCAGCCCAGCTCTGCAGCTTATCTATGTCCCTCTGTAACTTGTAACATCCTTCTGCACTGTCCACAACTCCACCGACTTTAGTGTCATCTGCAAATTTACTCACCCATCCTTCTACGCCCTCCTCCAGGTCATTTATAAAAATGACAAACAGCAACGGCCCCAAATTAAGGTAAAGTTAGATAGTTTTTTGAAGAATAAAGGGATTAAGGGTTATTGGTGTTCGGGCCGGAAAGTGGAGCTGAGTCCACAAAAGATCAGCCATGATCTCATTGAATGGTGGAGCAGGCTCGAGGGGCCAGATGGCCTACTCCTGCTCCTAGTTCTTATGTTCTTATGTTCTTATGTCAGAAAATTGCGGGAGACTTCCTCCTGCTCTGGTCAAGCGCAAGACCCATTACACAGGACATACAAAAATCCTCATATTATATCAGAACAAAGGTGAGATTTCTACAGGGGCAGCTCATTACTCAGTCACTGCGAAAGCCTTCACTAAGATCACACCGAACAGATCCCCTGCAATTTGCAGATCACGTGTATCTGGAAGCACAATGCAGTTTTCAGGTCGGCAGATCCACAGTGGACATTATCGACGCCATGAAAGGTCAACTCTGATTTTAATCTATCAACAGTGAAGGAATGACGACGCAGTTCCAAGTCAGGATGGTGTGTGGCTTTAAAGGGAACTTTCCGTGTTCCCATTCATTTGCTGTCCTTGTCCTTCTGGGTGGGAGAGGTCATAGGTATGGAAGGTGCTGTGGAAGGAGCCTTGATGAGTTGCTGCCACTGTAGATTGGTAGTGGTGGGAGGGTATGTTTAAGGTGGTGGATGGGTGAGAATCAAACTGACTGGAAGCAAAGGCAAAAATACAGCCCTTCTTTATCAGAGGTCTCTATAATGATGATACTGCACCTGGTGCACAAATGGATCTTCAGCTGCAAAGACTTACAGATTTCTCTACCATGCCTTAAACCAGGGGTGGGCAAACTTTTCCGTGCAAGGGCCACATTCAGAAATTCACAATTTTAAAGGGCCGCATAGTATATTAAGTCAAATAATTACTTCACCCGGTTATGATTCTGGGCGCCTCATATAGAACGTAGAACAGTACAGCACAGAACAGGCCCTTCGGCCCTCGATGTTGTGCCGAGCAATGATCACCCTACTCAAGTCAACGTATCCACCCTATACCAGTAAGTAACCCAACAGCCCCCCCCCCCATTAACCTTAAAAAAAAATTTTTAAAAAATTTTTTTTTTTTAATTTTTAAAAAATTAAAAAAAATTTTTTTAATGACTTGGTGGGCCGCATAAAGACCTTTGGCGGGCCGCATGCGGCCCACGGGCCGTAGTTTGTCCACCCCTGCCTTAAACAGTGGTTGTGGGACATTGTGTCACATCTTTGTCCTTGACTACACTAAACAACACTCCACTGGAAGTGTTTAGCAACTTCTGCAACCTTGGATAATATGTCTCTTGCTGCGGAACTTGATACATAAATGGGTAAAGCAGCTACTTCATTTGACTAACTCACAAAACATGCTTGGAATAATATCAACCTGACTCTTAGGACCAAAACACTGGCTTATGAGCCATGTACCTCAGTACCTTGTACAACTTAGACTTACACCTGACACAAAGGAAGATGGTTGTGGTGGTTGGAGGTCAGTCATCTCAGCTCCAAGATATCACTGCAAGATTTCCTTAAGGTAGTGTCCTCGGTCCAACCATCTTCAACTGCTTCATCAATGACCTCCCTTCCTTCAGGCTAGAAGATGTGGGGATGTTCGCTGACGACTGCACAATGTTCAGCACCATTCGCGACTCCTCAGATACTGAAGCCGTCCACATCAAAATGCAGCAAGATTTCCAAGCTTGGACTGGCAAGTGACAAGTAACATTTGTGCTACACAAGTGCCAGGCAATGACTGTCTCCAACAAGAGAGAATCTAACTATCATTCCTTAACATTCAATGACATTATCATTCCTGAATGCCCACTATCAAAACCCTGAGGGTTACCATTGGGCAGAAACTGAACTGGACTAGCCATATAAATCCTGCGGCAAGTAACTCACTTCAGGAGCTGGAGGGGTCGGAGAATCGCCCGGGGCCGGCGTCAATCCCGCCCCTGCCGTGTCCCGAATTCTCCGCCCCCCGAGATTCGGCGGGGGCAGGAATCGTGCCGCGCCAGTCGGCGGGCCCCCCGCGGCGAATCTCCAGCCTGCGATAGGCTGAAGTCCTGCCGCTTGCAGGCCTTCCCCCCCAGCGTAGATTAAACTACCTACCTGACCGGCGGGATTGGCAGCGTGGGTGAGCTCCGGGGTCCTGGGGGGGGGGGGGCGCGGGGCGATCTGACCCCAGGGGGTGCCCCCACGGTGGCCTGGCCCGTGATCGGGGCCCACCAATCGGCGGGCGGGCCTGTGCCGTGGGGGCACTATTTTTCTTCCGCTTTCGCCATGGTCTTCACCATGGTGGAGGCGGAAGAGACCCCCTCCCCTGCGCATGCGCTGGTATGACGTCAGCTACCGCTGACGCTCCGGCGCATGCGCGGACTTACACCGGCCAGCGAATTCGTTTCGGCCCCGGCTGGCGTGGCGCCAAAGGCCATTCACGCCAGCCGGCGGAGTGGGAACCACTCCAGCGCGGGCCTAGCCCCTCAAGTGAGGGTTTGGCCCTTAAAGGTGCGGATTCTCCGCACCTTTGGGGCGGCCCGACGCCGGAGTGGTTCACGCCACTCCGACACGCCGCGACCCCCTGCCCCGCCGGGTAGGGGAGAATCCAGGCCCATAAATCTCCAAAGCCTGTCCCCAGTCTTCAGGACACAAGTCAGGATAGTGATGGAATACTCTCCACTTTCCTGGATTAGTGCAATGTCAACAATACTCGAGAAGTTCAAAACCATCCACAACATAGCAGCCCGCTTGATTAAAATCCCTTCCACAAACATTCACTCTCTCCACTACCAATGCACAATGGCAGCAGTGTGTACCATCTACAAGATGCAGTGTGTACCATCTTGCACTGCAAGAACTCCTTAAGCAGCACCTTCCAAATCCACAATCACTACCATCTAGAAGGACAAGGGCAGCCAGACACATGGGAACCCCGCCACCTGAAAGTTCCCCTCCAAATCACTCACCATCCTGATTTGGAAATATATCACTGTTCCTTCACTGTTGCTGAGCCAAAATCCTGGAATTACCCCTCAACAGCACTGTGGATCTACCAACAGCACAGTGACTGCAGCGGTTCAAGAAGGCAACTCACCACTAACGTCTTAGGGGAATAAGAGATGGGCAATAAATGCTGGCTTCGCCAGGGACACCGACATCTCACAAAGGAATTTTTTTTAAAACCCTGTGAAATATGGATGACTTATAACTATCAAGAAACGAAGTTCAACAATTTGTATCTTTGTTTTCTGCGGCGCATTTGCAGCCTTTCATGGAAGGACAAAATCACAAATGCGACCGTCCTCTCAAATGTATATCTTTCTAGCAGTCAGTAGTAGAGAGGACTTTGCTGGCTTGATCACTTTTGCAAGAAGGTAGATGGATGGAATCCCATGATTATTCTTTCTGGTAAGGTAGCCAGAGCTAGAACATCAGGAGGATGCCCAAAGCTCTGCTTCAAGGATGCTTGCAAGCATGACATGACGGCCTGGTGGTACAGTGGTTAACACAGCTACCTCACAGCTCCAGGACCCGGGTTCAATTCCGGCCTCAGGTGACTGTCTGTGTGAAGTTTGCACTTTATCCCCGTGTCTGTGTGGGTTTCCTCCGGGTGCTCCGGTTTCCTCCCACAGTCCAAACATGTGCAGATTAGGTGGATTGGCCATGCTAAATTGCCGCTTAGTGTCCAAAAGGTTAGGTCGGGTTACGGGAATCAGCTGGAAGTGTGGGCTTAAGTGCTCTTTCCAAGGTCTGGTGCAGACTCAATGGGCCGAATGGACTCCTTCTGTATTGTAAATTCTATGATTGATTCTCACACCTGGGTGATACTAGTTTATGAGAGGTAAATGACGTTGTCACCTGTGGGCCAGTGTGTGCCACCATTATAATCAATGGGCAGCAACTTGACAACCAAAAACAGCAACCCACAATGACCCACATGTTTACCTCATGGATTGGTCTTTTCACCCAGCAGCGAAAGTGCACCACATGAAACGATCAAATCCGCAAAGCATTTGCTGCATGTGCATCATCTTGTGTAAAATCAAAGTCACCATAGTCCTAGATGACCATAGGCTGCTTTCCCCTTTGAGGGGGAGGGATGACTGGTGGTGCTTTAACCTGAGGATCACCACACCTCAGGCAAGGGGCAAGGTTGAGACGGCGGGGCCTTCATGAATAACCTCATCACATACGGGAATTGAACCGCAATGTTGGCCTCGCTCTGCATCATGAACCAGCTGACCATCCAACTGAGCTAACTTTATCATCTTCTGTGGAAGGAAGGATGCCGCCAATTACAAAAGCAATATTTGGATATGGAAATAATTTAGATCAAAATTTACATCCCTGTCATACTTATATAAATAAATGTCAGGGTGAGGTACATTTTATCTGTGAGCAATGAAAAAGCAGATGACATTTTCAGTTAATTAACAGAGCTTTATAATGTCATGGTGTCCATCTAGATCATTGTTTACTCTTTACAGCTAAGCCATCAGCTGTCCAAATAATGAAGAACAATTTCTATCCTGTATTACCAAATAATTTGTTCTTGAAATCCAATAAATGTTACCAGGAAATTGATCAAAATGGGAAGCTTTATCAATCATGTTTCCTGTGTGTTTCCATAATAAATATAAATATATTTTAGAAATCAATACATTGGCTGGCTTTGCTTTGTGCAACAAAACGCTGTATTACAAATGTGATGGACTATTAGATCGTTATGTTTCGGGACTGTGCCTTAAATTTAGGTTAAAATAGAATAATGCAAGATCTGTTCTGGATTCTGTCTTGCAGCAAGCTAGGGCGACTTGATTGTTAAAGGTTACAGGGGCACCCAGGTTGTTTAATGCAAAGAGATGCAAATATTCATACCTGTAAACAGTGACCCAAGTGGCTGAGCTGACGGTGGATAGACTGTTAGTTTCCAAGTATCAGGGAGGTGCTAGAAATTCCAGGTTTTGTAATTGGATATACCTGGGGAGGTCTGGAGGATCATGTAATCATGCAGTACAGAAGAGGCCCTTTGGCCCATCTACTCTATACTAATCCCCTTCCCAGCACTTGGCTCATAGCCTTGAATGTTCTGACATTTCAAGTGTTCATCCAAGTATTTTTCAAGGATTGTAAGGTTTCCTGCCTCAACTACCTTCCCAGGCAGTGCATTTCAGATTCCCATCACCCTCTGAATGAAAGAACATTTCCTCAAATTCCATCTAAACCTCCTGCCTTTCACTTTAAATTTAATCCCTTGTTATTGACCCTTCAACTAAGGGAACAGGCGTTTGTTATCCGCCCTGTCCATTCCCCTCATAATCTTATACACCTCAATCAGATCCCCTCTCAGTCTTCTGTGCTCCAAAGGAAACAATTCAAGCTTATCCAGCCTTTCTTCGTAGCTAAAATGCTCCATCCTAGGCAATGTGCTGGTAAATCTCCTCTGCATCCTCTCTAGTGCAATCACATCCTTCTTATAGTGCAGTGACCAGAACTGAACACAGTGCTCCAGCTGTGACCTAACCAAAGTCCTATACAGCTCCAACATAACTTCCCTGCTCTTATGATCTAAATCATGGTTGATAAAGGCACGGTGTCCCATATGCTTTCTTAACTACACTATTAACTTGCCCTGCCATCTTCAGGAATCTGTGGACAAGTATCACAAGATCCCCCTGTTCCTCTGAGCATCTGAGTGTCCTGCTATTCATTGAGTACTCCCTTGTCATGTTACTCCTTCCAAAGTGCATCACCTCACACTTTTCAGGATTAAATTCCATCTACCATTGGTCTGCCCATCTGACCAACCCATTTATATCATCCTATAACCTAAGACCTTCTTCTTCACTGTCAACCACCTGCCTAATCTTCTTGTCATCTGCCAAACTTACTCATCATCCCCTCCACATTTTCTTCTATATTGTTGATATATATATATGTATATATATATAGGGTGGCACGGTGGCACAGTGGTTAGCACTGCTGCCCCCCAATGCCAGGGACCCAAGTTCAATTCTGGCCTTGGATGACTGATTGTGTGGAGTTTGCACTTTCCCCCCATGTCTGCATGGGTTTCCTCCCGACAGTCCAAAGCTGTGCAGGTTAGGTGAATTGGCCATGCTAAATTGCCCCTGAGTGTCCAAAGATGTGTAGGTTAGGATGGAGTCGCATGGGCCTGGGTAGGGTGCTCTTTAAGCGGGTCTGTGCATAATCAATGGGTCGAATGGCATCCTTCTGCACTGAAGGAATTCTATGGTTGAAATATTTAAGTTTAATATTGTACATGAAACAAAAATTCCTTTGACCGGGTACACATTGCATTCTTTTAGAAGAGGGTTTAGCATTGAGAATGCACCAGTTCTTGGTGACTGTCAGAGTCCACTTGCCAACCAATAAGCATCCTCTTCTCATACAGTATAACTTGTTGTTTTCCCCTTACATGAGTATTCTTGCGAAGTGTCCTGATGTGTCCAGGGTGAAAAGCTTCAACATGTCTCTTTTTTTCAGCAATCCTCAAGTTCTGTGCTACTAATCGACTATTTATTAGTAACATGCTTTGAGGTGGGGAAAAGTATAATTGTGAACATTTACAAAGTTTATCTGCTGTAAGTTTCTAGTGTGTACAAATGCAGATATTGATAAATTAGAATTTCAGAGTTGAAAGGCTGCTCAGTCATAACAAAGAACAAAGAACATTACAGTACAGGAACAGGCCCTTCAGCCCTCCCAGCCTGCGCCGATCCAGATCCTTTATCTAAACCTGTCTCCTATTTTCCAAGGTCTACTTCCCTCTGTTCCCGCCCGTTCATATACCTGCCTAGATGCCTCTTAAATGATGCTATCATGCCCGCCTCTACCACCTCCGCTGGTAAAGCGTTCCAGGCACCCACCACCCTCTGCGTAAAAAACTTTCCACGCACATCTCCCTTAAACCTTCCCCCTCTCATCTTGAAATTGTGACCCCTTGTAACTGACACCCCCACTCTTGGAAAAAGCTTGTTGCTATCCACCCTGTCCATACCTCTCATAATTTTGTAGACCTCAATCAGGACCCCCTAAACCTCCGTCTTTCCAACGAAAACAATCCTAATCTACTCAACCTTTCTTCATAGCTAGCACCCTCCATACCAGGCAACATCCTGGTGAACCTCCTCTGCACCCTCTCCAAAGCATCCACATCCTTCTGGTAATGTGGCGACCAGAACTGCACGCAGTATTCCAAATGTGGCCTAACCAAAGTCCTATACAACTGTAACATGACAGTCATATGAGCACACATACGAGCTAGGAGAAGGAGTAGGCCACTCGGCCCTTCGAGCCTGTTCTGTCATTCAGTAAGATCATGGCTGGTTTGATTGTAACCTCAGCTCAACATTCGTTCCTACCTCCGATTACTTTTCACCCCCTTGCTTACCGAAAATCTAACTGCCTTTGCCTTAAAAATATTCTCTGACCAGTATACCTTCTCTGTCCAGTATACCTTCTCTGTCCAGTATACCTCCTCTGCCCAGTATACCTCCTCTGTCCAGTATACCTTCTCTGTCCAGTATACCTCCTCTGTCCAGTATACCTCCTCTGTCCAGTATACCTTCTCTGTCCAGTATACCTCCTCTGTCCAGTATACCTCCTCTGTCCAGTATACCTCCTCTGTCCAGTATACCTCCTCTGTCCAGTATACCTCCTCTGTCCAGTATACCTCCTCTGTCCAGTATACCTTCTCTGTCCAGTATACTTCCTCTGTCCAGTATACCTTCTCTGCCCAGTATACCTTCTCTGAACTGCTTCCAATGCGTTTACATCTTTACTTAGATAAGGAGACCAATACTGTACACAGTACTGCAGATGTGGTCTCACCAATATCCTGTATAACTGAAGCATAACCTCTCTACTTTCGTATTCGATTTGCCTTGCAATAAAGAATAACATTGTATGAACCTTCCGAATTACTTTCTGTGCCTACATACTAGTCTCTTGTGATTTGTGCGTGGGGACACCCAGATTCCTCTACATCAAAAGTACGTTATAAAGGGGCTGGTTTAGCTCACAAGGCTAAATCGCTGGCTTATAAAGCAGGCGAAGCAGGCCAGCAGCACGGTTCGATTCCCGTACCAGCCTCCCCGGACAGGCGCCGGAATGTGGCGACTAGGGGCTTTTCACAGTAACTTCATTGAAGCCTACTCGTGACAATAAGCGATTTTCATTTTCATTTCATCTCGAAGATCTGTAATCTCTCACCATTTAGATAATATGCTTCTTTCTTATTGTTCCTGCCAAAATGGTCAATTTCATACTTCCCCACATTATGCTGCATTTGCCAGGTCTTTGTTCACTCAATTAACCTTTGGAGCCTTCTTCTGTCCTCTTCACATCTTGCCTATTTTTGTGCCACTGCAAATTTATTGATCATATCTTCTTTGCCGTCATCCAAGTCATTTATATCAATTGGAAAAGGTTGAGGCCTCAGCACCGATCCCTGTGGCACACCACTTATTATATATGTTGTATCCTCTACGGTAAAGACCAATGCAAAATACTGTCTGGTATTCTCGGGTCATTGTGAATCACCGCCGGGATTCTGCCTTCCGGGGACAAAGTCCCCACACCGGTGGGAAAACCGGCGGCAACGACTCCGGCGTCAAAGGGCCCCCAAGGTGAGGAATTCTCACCTGTCTCGGGGGCTAGGTGGACGGCGGAGGGGTTGGCGCCGCATCAGCCGGCGCCGACGGGACTGCGCGAGTTTGCGCATGCGCCAAACACGGAACCGCCGGCATGTTTTGGCGCATGCGCAGGGAATTCTCTTCTCCGCACCGGCCATGGCGTAGCCCTGTGCCGTGGGGGCACACCTTCCTTCCGCGCCGGCCATGGTCGGAAAAAAGAATCTCCGCTGCCAGCGAATGGCACGCGGTCAAGAAACACGCGACTGGCGGAACGGAGAATCCCGCCCACTGATTCAATTCATCTGCCCTCTCCTCATTTTCCACTATTAATTCCCCAAACACACTTTTCACTTTGTTAACTCTTCTTTTTACAGAATATATAGTAACATTTACTATCTGTCTTTATATTACCAGCTGGCTTTCTCTCATGCTCTAATTTTCCCTTCCTTATCAATCATTTGGTTATTCTTTGCTGTGTTTTATATTCTGTCCAATCCTCTGACCTGCCCCTATCTCTGTGCAATTGTACGCTTTTTCTTTAAAATTGACACTATCTTTATTTCAGTTAATCACGGATGTTGGGTCCTCCCTTCCAATTTTTCCTTCTGGTTGGGATGTATCTATTCTGTGTGTTTGAAGTACCCCCTTAAAGGTCTGCCACTGATCTCTATTGACCAATGCCTTAACCTCGTTTACTAATTGTCTTCAGCTAGCTGTGCTTTCATGCCCTTGTAATTGTCCTTGTTTAAGTTTAAAATAAGTCAGTTAAGTGCAGCTGAAAAATGCCTGATATAAACTCCGACAACACACAAATATCATGCTATGGAAGGCAACTGTATAAAGGATGCAAGGGTGTAGATATTCTAGTGGCTTGCTTGGTTATTTTTGACTTGGGTTACAGAGGGAAACTTTATGGCCTCACTTCTCGTGAGCTGGATGGGGTACAGAATAAAATATGCTCTTTATTATCTGTGGAAGGAATTATCTTCACAGGTATAAATGGACTTTTCTCATTTTGCACTTTTGCATCCGCTCGTGTTTTTCTCTGAGGTTTGCGCTGGTCATAGTAAGAGTTGAGTGCAGTCTGAATGATAGAAGTGAAGCATTTCGAAAAAAACCTGCTGTATTTCCTTGATTGTTCAGTCATGTTGCAAATATAGTGAGCCTTATTATATGAATAAATAAATATTCTGCTTGAACAAAACCTCACCACATAGATTCCATTTTTGTAACTCTCCAATGATTTCTGCATAATTGAAATAGATTTAACAGCCTAGGAAGTGAGGGTCACAGCCTTCCCAAGTTTTCTTGCTATATCCTGAATTATCCTGCCTGCATTTCAGCTTGTATGGAAGAATCAGATGGAAGGCAGTGGGAAGTTTGAAAAGCCAGCAAACCATTCCTATAGAACGGGGAACATAAGTTGGAGATATTATTGAGTTTGCACGAGTACATATTTTAATTTGACATATCAGTGTTGCCCTGAGGGATTGTTGAAGGTTTATGGAGACCATTTCTGCCTATTTCATTGTCTGATGACTGCATTTCAAAGTAACTTACTATGAAGTGCTTCAAGCTATTTTAGTGTGATAGGTACTTAAAGTACAGTGCGGCCTTTATAATTAACCATGTTGGCCTTCTGCCAGAATTATTAAAATCTTGCCAAAGACATTGGGCGCGATCCAACGGGAAAAGCACTGAGTATGGTAACGAGCGTGACTTACGCATATCGGCCTTGCCAAGGCACTGCGGAGCATGTCCCAGTCTCTGAGGCACTCCAGAGCAGAGGAATGTGTACCAAACGCAGGTGGACATTGCTGAGGCACTCCAGAGTGTAGCCCAGTCACAGAACAGCATCGCTGACGGTGTTGACACTAATTTTCAGAAAACGGTGAGCTGCCAGGGTTGGCAGAGCAGGTGACACAGTGGCCACTGGAGCTCCCTCCATCTGCCCCTCCATCCCAAGGTGACTCCCAGTCGGGGAGGGGGGTGGGAATTCGGGGGCAGGCTGGGGAATAGGTGGGAGATGCAGGAAATGGGTGGGAGGGGCAGGAAATGGATGGAAGGGGCGGGTAAATGAGTGGGAGGGTGGGGAATGGGGGGAGGCAATGGGAAGGGAGGTAGGGGGTCGGAAGATGGACACAGTCCCATTCTATGAGAGGTGGGCGAGGATGATGGCCTCACTGGCCCCCCGGGCATGCCGGACCCTCGCTGCCGCCTGTCCTCTATCCTCCGGCTGCCAACGTATGCCCTCCCCATGCCCGTGCTCAAGCCCCGCCTGGTCTGGCTCCTCCTCAACCCCCACTCCTCAGTCGAGGCTGTATGTCCCTCCTCTTCCACCTCCAGCACTTAGCCCGGCTGCTCTGCCAGGTTGTGGAGGGCACATAAGACCACCAGAAAGGGCACATCAGATCACCAGGCGGCCCTCTGGGGGGTGTACTGCAGTGCACCATCAGAGTGGTCGAGGAGTCCAATGCACCACTCAATGGCAGCACGGGTAGCAACATGGGCCTCATTGTATCGGGTCTCCGCATCGGTCTCCTGCCTCCGCACTGGAGTCATCAGCCAGGACCTCAATGGGTTCCCAATATCCCCCGAAAGCCAACCTATCAACCTGGAGAAGTCCATGAAGATGCCGGGGATCTTATGTAGCTGTCATGTACACTTCCTGAGAAGTGTGCAGAGATATGCATGATTTGTAGGTCATGTTGCAAACGGGTTGAACATTCAGGGAGTGGAACCCCTTCCTGTTGATGAAGGGCACGCCCTGTTGCCCTGGTATGTGCAAGGCAACATGCACCCCCCCCCCCCCCCCCCCGGACCTGGAGAATCCTGCTGCCTGAGAATCTTGATGGGCTTTCTCCAACTCAAAGTTGCTATAGCCTGATGGGCATCCATGACTTCACGGGAGCATTTATTTTTCATAGAATCCCTACAGCGCAGAAGGAGGCCATTTGATCCATCGATTCTGTAGTGACCCTCCAAAAGAGCACCTTACCTAGGCCCAATTCCCCAAGCTGTTCCCCACCCTTTCCCCTGTAACCTCATCTAACCTTTGGACACTAAGAGACAATTTAGCATGGTCAATCCACCAAACCTACACAACTTTGGACTGTGGGAGGAAACCGGAGCACCCGCAGGAAACCCACGCAGACACTGGGCGAATGTACAAACTCCACATAGACAGTCACCCGAGGCCGGAACCTGTACCGGCCCCAACCTGTGGGCTGTAGGTTGTGAAATGCCGCACAAGTCCGTGCTCAAGCCCTGGAATGAACCCATAGAAGGTTCAGAGCTGCGGTGACCTTGACTGGATTATTATTATTATTATTATTACCAGGATTGGGTATCCTCCTCCTCTGAGGCGCCAAGTCTGCAAGGGATTTTCACAGTAACTTTA
This sequence comes from Scyliorhinus canicula, assembly GCF_902713615.1. NCBI lineage: Eukaryota > Metazoa > Chordata > Chondrichthyes > Carcharhiniformes > Scyliorhinidae > Scyliorhinus > Scyliorhinus canicula. The sequence goes on along the minus strand of NC_052150.1, from coordinate 186,605,192 downwards.
TTGCAGTGTTAATGGAAGCCTACGTGTGACACTAATAAAGATTATTATTATTAGATAATAAACTCCCATTTACCAATGGGAGAGATCACCAATATGAATATATATAAACATAACCTTTTATAAAATACAATAGAACTTATCATTTCACCAAGATTTGCCATTTTTGGTCTTCTTCAGGTGCTCTCATGACACATTAAAAGGATGGACCAAGATACTAAGTGTGCTGAAGTAAATTTTGCCAAACAAGAATCTGTCTGGGTCAAACATCATTGAAATGGTTGAGAGAATGAGACCCAAGGTACCAGGATATCTTTGTGAAGCAGAAAATTTGCCAGTACTTTAGAGAAAGTGACATTTGCTTATTCCATTTTTACAGAGAGAGTTGATGTATTTTCCGCAGAACATTTATACTTCTGTGGTGAATCATAATAGCATAATTCACACTGTTATCACACATGTTGTACCATGCCTCTGTAAGCTCGGCACACGAGCAGTTGCGCGGCCCTGCCCCTAGGGGGAGGTGTACTGGGAATGTACGGAAGCTTGTACTGGGCTCCACCCTTGGCTCCGCCCATGACTCCTCCCCCACTGGTTGTATAAAGCTTGGCAGTCGGAGCCTGCCTGCCAGTTCATCTAGAGTTAATCTCGTCACAGGCAGGCTCTGTTGTAAGACGATTAAAACCACTGTTCACTTCTAACCACGTGTCGCGTGAATTGATGGTCTCATCAACTTCCCTTGTCTATTCTTCTCTATTAGCTTTTGAAGATTAGCTGACTTGACTGTCAGTTTCTGTTTGCTTGCCCATGCAGAAGAGGAGCCATCCGATCGCGAGTTTAAGTTCTCTGTTACAAGATTAACTATTAACAGCAACAATCAGGTATACGGGTTGGCTTAGCTCAGCCTGGGCAGCAGTAATGGGACTACATTGGCCACAGGGCCTGTAGGAAAATTATACTGGAGCTGGAGGCCTGTGTGTGGCTACACACTGGATAAGCACAGAATGAAATGTGGCAGTGATACTGTCCAAAATCTGTGGCTGCTGCAAACAACCAAGATTCATATAAATAGCTGCACGGGCAAAGTACCAGAGCAAAACTGATACATTGAGACTCAGGAGGGGAGTAAGGGCTTTCAAAAGGGCAATGGTGTAGAAGTGCTGTCAGAGTGTACCGGAGTGCCGTTCCAGCACCTCCGATCAGCACTCGGACGAGGAGGGCTGCAGACAGAATTCTAGTGATCCACACTGACCAGCCAGAGCTTAAGACCATTGAGGCAGCACGGTAGCATAATGGTTAGCACAATTGCTTCACAGCTCCAGGGTCCCAGGTTTGATTGCCAGCTTGGGTCACTGTCTGTGCGGAGTCTGCACATCCTCCCCGTGTGTGCGTGGGTTTCCTCCGGGGGCTCCGGTTTCCTCCCACAATCCAAAGATGTGCATGTTAGGTGGACTGGCCATGCTAAATTGCCCTTAGTGTCCAAAATTGCCCTTAGTGTTGGGTAGGGTTACTGGGTTATGGGGATAGGGTGGAGGTGTGGGCTTGGGTGGGGTGCTCTTTCCAAGAGACGGTGCAGAGTCGATGGGCCTAATGGCCTCCTTCTGCACTGTAAATTCTATTATCTATTGCATGATCTATCACCTGCCAGACTGACTTTATAAAAAAATCAGAACCAAGATGTCCGATTTTTGGAAGCTGGTCTGTCAGGTCCATTGCACATGTTGCCGCACTACTGCTGGGGAGTTTGGGGGGGGGGGGGGGGGGGGGGGGGGGGGGGGGGGGGGGGGGGGGGGGTGTTGGTGGGAGGGGTTATATTTGGGGGCTGAGGAGGAGGATAGAGGAGGTTGGGTGGAGAGGGAGTAGGAATCATTATTTAGTTCCATAACTGTCAACCTTACGATAAATCAAATCACAGATCAGGCAAATGTTTTTTGTCATTTTCTCAGATGCATTCTTTTAAAAGATGGAATTGTTCCTTTTTGTTCTGGAGAGCATACAGTAAACACTTGAAGTGGAAGGTTTTTAGAATCTGCTTGTTCTTTTTAACACATTTTAAAATACAGGTGAGCAATTCCCAGTACGGAATTATGTTTCAGACAACTGGGCCATTTATTTACCGGTGAGCCACTGTGTAATTCTTTTGAATTTGCTCCCCCCCCCTACTGTGCAGCAGCAATGTGTTAGTTGAACAATATACAAACCGGGGGAAAGCTATGACACTTAGAATGTGTAAATGTCTGAAATGAGCATCAGGTGCACAAATTTTGATTTAGATTTTTTTTTGATTTGATTTATTGTCACATGCACCGAAGTACAGTGAAAAGTATTTTTCTGCGGCTGAGGGAGTACGTACTTAGAAGACAAAGAATAATCAACAGAGTACATTGACAAATGGTACGTCGACAAACAGTGATTGGTTACAGTGCAGAACAAGGGACCAAACAAAGCAAATACATGAGCAAGAGCAGGATAGGGCATCGTGAATAGTGTTCTTACAGGGAACAGATCAGTCTGCGGAGGAGTCATTGCGGAGTCTTGTGGGGAAGAAGCTGTTCCTATGTCTGGATGTGCGGGTCTTCAGACTTCTGTATTTTCTGCCTGATGGAAGGGTCTGGAAGAAGGCAAAGCCTGGGTGGGAGGGGTCACTGATAATGCTGTCTGCTTTCCTGAGAGTGGGAGGTGTTCACCACACTGCAGTTTATTGCGATCTTGCACCGAGCAGTTACCATACCAGGCTGTAATGCAGCCGTATAGGTTGCACATCTGTAGAAGTTTGTGAGAGTCGATGCAGACATGCGAAATTTCTTTAGCTTCTGTAGGAAGTAGAGACGTTGTTGGGCTTTCTTGACTGTTGCATCAATGTGAGTGGACCAGGACAGACTGTTGGTGATGGTGACCCCCAGGAACTTAAAGCTATCGACCATCTCCACTTCAGAGCCATTGATGCAGACGGGAGTGTGTGTCGTGCTACGCTTCCTGAAGTCAATGATCAGTTCCCTGGTCTTCCCAACATTTCGACATTTGGAGAGAATGTCAGCGACAGAGAACCTGAATGCAACTTAAGCTTTTAAAGCAATTAGGGAAACATTAATTCCCAAAATAAATCTACAGTGCCAAGTATAAAACAGTTAATGTGGATCCTAAAGATTGGATGGTGGGACGAGGTTGCAGCTCCTTAACCTAATGTTTAAACCAGTATCCTTATATTTATCGCATGTACGTTTCCCTGCCAATTTTACACTCCTGTCCATAAATTACACGCGCTCTGAGATTAGCCAGGAGGAATTTCTGCTGGCGTCCTGATTGGTGGAGATTTTACAAGGGCGGGGTCAGTTGACCATAGCAAATTAAACTTTTCAGTGTTTCAAATTTAGGAACTTCCCGGGCAGCTTTAATTGGGAGCATTTTTTTTTAAATTTAAAAAACAACTTGCTGGACTATTTAATTATCGAAAGAATAATAAATGTTGAATGAAAATGTTTCACTTTCCCTCCTAACATCACCATCAAAGTAATGAGTGATGAACGGGGAAAGCTTGTTCAGGGAAGGCTTTGCAACAAGAGCAAGGATTAACCATTTAGTTTCATGGGTTCGGGCTCATACAGTCAAAAAGTCATAGAGTCATAGGGCGGGATTCACCCCTAACTGGCTGGATGGCCAAGAGCGGTGCGAACCACTCCGGCGTGGGGCCGACCGGAAGGTGCGGAATCCTCCCCATTTCCGGGGGCTAGGACAACGGCGAAGGGCCGGCGGGAGTTGGCGCATGCGCAGAACCACTGCCGTGGTTCCGTGCATGCACAGACCGGCCAGCGAGTTCCTGCGCATGCGCAGGGGGGTTCTTCTCCGCACCGGCCATGGCAGAGCCCTACAGAGGCCGGCGCAGAAGGAAAGAGTGCCCCCACAGCATAGGCCCGCCCGCAGATCGGTGGGCCCCGATCACGGGCCAGGCCACTGTGGGGGCCCCCACTGGGGCCGGATCCCTGCGTGCCCCCCCGAGGACTCACCTAGCCGACCTACAAGCCAGGTCCCACCGTGATGGACCATGTCCATTTCACGCCGGTGGGACTGGCCGAATACGGGCGGCCGCACGGCCCATCGAGGCCCGGAGAATTGCGGGGGAGGCCGCTGCCAATGGCCCTCGGCCGGCGCGGTGTGATCCCCACCCCCAGCAGCCAGCGTCGGAACGGCAGGGCGGGATTCACGTCCCCCCCCCCCCCCCCCCCCCCCCCAGCGATTCTCCCACCGGGGGGTCGGAGAATCTTGCCCATAGAGTTCTAGAGTCATAGAATTTACACTGCAGAAGGTGGCCATTCGGCCCATCGAGTCTACACCAGTCCTTTTGGAAAGAGAACCACACTTAATCCCACACCTCCACCCTATCCCAGTAACCCCGCCTAACCGTTTTGGACACTAAGGGCAATTTATCATGGTCATTCCACCTAACCTGCACATCTTTGGACTGTGGAAGAAAACCTGAGCACCTGGAGGAAACCCTGCAGTCACCGGGGGAACGTGCAGACTCCGCACAGGCAGTGACCCAAGCCAGAATCGAACCTGGGACCCTGGAGCTGTGAAGCAACTGTGCTAACCACTGTGCGACCATGCTGCCTTGAGTCCTGTATTGAGGCGGGTACTCACTGTGTATGGGGAAGTGGGGGTCATTGTTCATTTCTGTGGCTCTCTTTACAATGAAAGTAATCTTTGAGTTCTATATACTGCATTTGTCTGATCACTGAATGAGTATGGTGTAACTGACGACATGGCCAACATAACGCCGTCTGGAGAGCTGTTCAGACTGTTAAGTCCATTCGTGGAACCTTTTTTGGTCAGTTTAATACTGAGATGTTCCCACAAAGCACTTTTCATAAAATTTACAGTGCGGAAGGAGGCCATTCGGCCCATCGAGTCTGCACTGGCTTTTGGAAAGAGCACCCGACCCAAGCCCACACCTCCACCCTATCCCCATAACCCAGTAACCCCACCCAACACTAAGGACAATTTTTGACCCTAAGGGCAATTTAGCATGGCGAATCTACCTAACCTGCACATCTTTGGACTGTGGGAGGAAACCGGAGCCCCCGGAGGAAACTCACGCACACACGGGGAGGATGTGCAGACTCCGCACAGACAGTGACCCAAGCTGGGAATCGAACTGGGGACCCTGGAGCTGTGAAGCAATTGTGCTAACCACTATGCTACCGTGCTGCCCCAAGCTTTTGTGAAAGCTTAGTCCAGCATTGATATGTGTTAACTTGCATTTCTTAAACATTTCCAGTACTGCACTTAGGAAAGGTCATAGACCTGAAGTCATTATATTTCTCGCTGCACAGATGCTTCCAGATCTGCTGAGTATTTGCAACATTTTCTAAAAATATTCAGAAATGCAGCACTTGTGTTTTTTTCTGGTGGTTCTGGTGTTTTTAAGGACGGGTGTGGGGGGGGGGGGGGGGGGGGGGAAGGTTTAATAAGGACACGGGGAGTGCACACTGAGTAAGAATAAAGAACTTTGGTTTATTTACAGTTGTGTTATGTACAGCTCCTGGTAGAAGAGACACCGGCTGTCCCCACGGACAGTGTCTCACTGGCCCACCTGTTATACATAGTGGAATGAAGCCTCCTGGCCCCTCAGTGGGGGAGCTCGTATTCCGCAAGAACCACAGGAAGATAATCATTCCCACCCGTCAGTCCCGTGCGGGATATGACAGGCGGGGGAAGTTAGTTCTAAGGGGTAAAACACTTTGCATTGTTCTGCTTGTACTTTGCCCATTCAGCAAACGATCAAACTGAGAATTCACCGAGGTTCTTGTTTGGTGGCAGTTCCTCAGCTTTAGCGTCTGACGGCAGGGTTCACACCCTGCATTTGAATTAGGAATTGAGTCAGAATCCATTCCCTTCCTTCCTCATCATGTCTTTCTAAATTCCCACCCTTCCTCCTCTCTCCATTTCCTCCCCCCCCTCCAAATCCTCCCCCTACTTCATTCCTCCATGTTTCATTCCGATTCTACCCCACATTCTTTCTCTTCCCCTTCTGTGCCCATTCTCCCCCTCCTCTCCCCTCCCCGATTCCCTCCCTCATCCTGCCCCTACATTAAATGTAATCTGCCATGTGTTTGCCCATTCCACTAGCCAGGGTGCCAGGCTGACAGTGCCAGGGTGCCAGGCTGACAGTGCCAGGGTGCCAGGCTGACAGTGCCAGGGTGCCAGGCTGACAGTGCCAGGGTGCCAGGCTGACAGTACCAGGGTGCCAGGCTGACAGTGCCAGGGTGCCAGGCTGACAGTGCCAAGGTGCCAGGCTGACAGTGCCAGGGTGCCAGGCTGACAGTGCCAGGGTGCCAGGCTGACAGTGCCAGAGTGCCAGGCTGACAGTGCCAGGGTGCCAGGCTGACAGTGCCAGGGTGCCAGGCTGACAGTGCCAGGGTGCCAGGCTGACAGTGCCAGGGTGCCAGGCTGACAGTGCCAGGGTGCCAGGCTGACAGTGCCAAGGTGCCCAGGTGTCAGGTGAGTGCCACGTTGCCCTGTCCCCGACAGGGCAGGTCTGCGATATCCCCTGAGGTGCCATTATGCATGGTCCACCTTTATGTGGAGCAGTACTAACCGGAGCCCTGGCGAGGTCTCGCAGTTGAATCACGAGCGCTGGGTGAATCCGGCATCCGGGTATTTAGATGAGCCATTATGCAGACCTGGATTGCACCCAATGAAGACAAGGCCCAAATCTCGTTGGGTGGAGCGAGTTGGGTAACTCGCAATTGGCTTGGCGCCTGTCGTGGCGCTCAATGTGGGGCTCTTGCGCGATTCATCCCTTGTTTCGTGCCGGGCACAATGGGTCGCTGAATCGTTCCCATAATGTACTAAAGGGTGAGAGAATGGAAATACGTGCTACATTGAAGAATAAAGTGGAATGGGGGAGGTGGAGAATGCAAAATCCAATGGGCTGAAACTTCTGAGGAGTGGCAATCACCTTCACTCTGCAGCTTGTCTATTTACCTCACACCCAGGCTCGCAAATATTTCCTCTTCACAAATACTTGTTCAGGGAATACTTTTTCTAGGGCAGTATTGTGGTAAACCACTGAACGTACATTACATGTATTATGGTGCACTGCCATTGTACTCCAGTTATTACGGTAAATCCTGGCCTGCTGGCTCCACCCAGCAGGCTCTGTATAAAAGTGTAGCTCTCCTGCACTGCCCCCATTCTTGGGCTCAGCTGCAGGAGGCTTTACATCCAGCACAATAAAGCCACAATAGTTCACCATTTGTCGCGTGGTCATTGATGGTACATCAATTTATTGTGCTGGAATTTTGAAGATGAACTTCGTACTCAAGCCGGATTGCCTGGAGCTGAACCCACATGCAGCTGACGCCACAGCGACTTTCGAGCACTGGCTAGCCTGCTTTGAAGGATATCTCGGAGCATCCACCGAATCTTCTCAGACCCACAGAACCTCCAACTACTCTACGCACGGGTGAGCCCACAGGTCTTCCTCCTCATTCGGGATGCCCCCACCTACACGGAGTCAATAGAACTACTGAAAGGACAGTATATCAGGGGACTGTAAATTGGGTGTTCGCCAGGCACCTCCTGACCACAAGACGGCAACCCCCGGGGGAGTCTCAGGACGATTTCCTGAGGGTCTTGCGGCTACTTGGCAGAAACTGTAGTTGCCAGGCTGTGTCGGCCGTCCAATACACAGAGCTGCTGATCCGGGACGCCTATGTCGTGGGAATTAAGCCCAGCTACATCCGCCAGCGCTTATTGGAAGGGGGTACACTCAACCTCACAGAGACAGTACAGCTCGCAAACTCCTTAGAAGTGGCCTCCCGCAACCTGGAGTCCTACACCTCCGACCGCGCGGCACCCTCGTGGGCGTCGTGGGCCCCGCTATCATCCGAACCGGGTGCATCACGCGCCTGTGCCGCGCAGCAGCCAGCTAGCACCGGAGTCCCCAAATGCTACGTTTGTGGTCAGAACAAGCACCCCAGACAACGCTGCCCAGCACGGAGCGCGACCTGCAATGGGTGTGGCAAGAAGGGCCACTTTGTCACCGTTTGCCAGGCCCGATCGGTCGCTGCCGTTTCTACGCCCAGCATCGCTACCGCGACATCCCCCATGTGCTAGCCAGGGGCGCTGCCATCTTCGCCGCCGCCCGCCACGTGCAGCCCGTGGGTGCCACCATCTTGGATGTCGCCCGCCATGTGCACCCCACAGGTGCTGCCATCTTCGCCATCTTGGAACGCACCCCAGGACTCCTGCTCGCCTGGCCGTACGCTGGCCGCCGATACCTGCGCCACCGCCGATCGGACCTCCCACCACCTTCTGCAACTCGCCTCCATCATCCTCGACCAGTCTCGGCCGGATCCCATTCCGTACAGATCCAGGGGTACTGCGTCGCGACCCTCTCGGTACAGTAACTTCAGACTCTACGTACTCCCCATCTCTGCGCTGCCCGATTACTGGGTCTTGATTTTCAGTGCCACCTCCGGAGCCTCACGCTAAAGTTCAGCAGACCCCTGCCCCCTCCCCCCCCCTCATCGTCTGTGGCCTCACGACCCTTAAGGTCGATCCACCCTCGGTCTTCGAGAATCTCACCCCGGATTGTAAGCCCGTCGCCACAAGGAGCAGACGGTACAGTGCCCAGAACAGATCGGAGGTCCAACGACTTCTGCGGGAGGGGTTCATTGAGGCCAGTAACAGCCCCTTGAGAGCTCAAGTGGTGGTCGTGAAAACTGGGGAGAAGCACCGGATGGTCATCGACTACACTCAGACCACAGGTACACGCAGCTCGATGCGTAACCCCCCTCCCCACATATCTGACATGGTCAACCAGATTGCGCAGTATCGAGTCCTCTCCACCGTTGACTTGAAATCCGCGTACCACCAGCTCCTCATTGCCCGGAGGACCGCCAATGGCAGACGGCCGCCTCTACCATTTCCTTCGGGTTCCCTTCGCAGTCACCAATGGGGTCTCGGTCTTCCAGCGAGAGCTGGACCGAATGGTTGACCAGTACAGGCTGCGGGCCACGTTCCCGTATCTGGATAGCACCACCATCTGCGGCCACGACCAGCGGGACCACGGTGCTATCCTCCAGAAATTCCTCCACACCGCTAAACTCCTTAACCTACCTACAATAAGGAGAAATGCGTTTCCACACAACCCGCCTAGCCATTCTTGGCTACGTTGTGCAAAATGGAGTCCCAGGGCCCGGCCCGACCACATGCGCCCCCTCCTGGTGTCTTGTTATGCTCTTGACGTAGCATAAGCGGCTTCCTTGATGTGCACTCTGACAAAGGAAGGCTCGGACGTGGAGATAATTTCAACACATTTATTGAACTATTTACAATTCTCCTACCCGAGTTCGCCACTACTGTTAATCCTTCTATAGCTACTCAGACTGACAAACCAGTCTGCTACAATCCACGTGGTGGGTGTGACGTTGAATCAACCCTGTGTCTGTACTCACTGAGTGTCTCCACTGGAAAGAGGAAGATCATGTGTGCTGTGTCCTTTATATATGTGTTGGTGTAATGCCTCCCTGTGGTAGTGTCACCTCTGTGTGTATCGTGAATGGCCATTGGTCGTGTCCTATCTTACTGACCTATTGGTTGAGTATCTGTGTGTCATGTCTCTGGTGCTCCCTCTATTGTCTAGCTAGTTTACATGTATTTACATTAACCCCTTGTGTATCTACAATGATGCATATCACCACATCCCCCCTTTTGTCGTGTTACATATTTTCTGTACACTTAAAGAAAATTGAACAAAAAAACAGGTAGATAAGCGATGCTCTGTACAAGTTATGAGAACAGCGATTAAACAATAAGTCCAAATCATATGTGTGAGTCCAAAACCCATCAATCATCATGGTCGAATGTCTTTCTTGTTGGGTTGGTGATTTTGATGGTGGCCTGTCCTTGTGAACACCATCAGTGTCCCTGTGCATCAGGAACCAAGAAGTGGTCAAATCACTTCGTTGTCTGATTTGGAGTCTTTTTTTTTCTTCCGATGCTTGTGGTAGCGATGTTGGATGGCATCTGTCCTGAAAGCCAGGCTGCCTGTTGGTAGTGCAGCAAACGTGAATTGGGAGGATGCATCTTCCAGTCATGGTATGTCATTGTACTGAGCTGAGCAGTAACAGCGTCCCTCATGAACAGAGTTGTACAATGTCGTACCAGTCGTAGTTCCATTGGTGTAGTCTTTGTCGTGCTTGCTGTCGATGATGTTGTCTTTGGTACGCGTCGTGTCGTTGTCTTTGATATGGTTTTCATAGGTTGTGATGTTGTGTTGGATGGTTCTGTTGTTGTGTTCGCTGCGCTCAAGGACCACACTCTGTGGATAATACGACTCCATCACACCGTTACTCGTGTCAGCGTGCTTTGTGGCATCTGCTGTTTCCTTGAGCGTGCCGTCACTGAGTGTGCGGCACTCCCCATCTGGAGTCATGTCCGGCTTACTTGAATCAGCTTTGGCGTTTGGTTGCTCCCCATCTGGAGTCTGGTCTGTTTCACCTGAGTCAGTTTTGGTTTGTCGATGCTCCCCGTCTGGAGTCTGGTCTGTTTCGCCTGAGTCAGTTTTCGCTTGTCGATGCTCACCGTCTGGAGTCTGGTCTGTTTCGCCTGAGTCAGTTTTGGTTTGTCGATGCTCCCCGTCTGGAGTCTGGTCTGTTTCGCCTGAGTCAGTTTTGGCTTGTCGATGCTCCCCGTCTGGAGTCATTGCAAGTTCACTTGAGTCAGCTGAGGTTTCTTGATGCTCCACGTCAGGAGTCAAAACGTTCAGGAATTCATTGGCTTGTGGAGAGGCTCGAGCGAATGAGGTTTGGCGTAACGTGGTGTCACTGGACTCACCAGTAGTCTCACTGTGATTACCGAGTGCCTCTGTACACACTAGCTGAGGTCTGTCATGTTGCACATCTTGTATGGGAAGTGGGATGCCGTCGTCACTTGTCTCACATACAGTGGATAGAGCCTCTGTAGCTTCTTGTTGTTCACATGAGCTGGGTAGACTGTCAGAGTCTTCTTATGGGGGCTCAAACAATGTGGGTGGACTGTCATAGTCGCTTTGTTGTTCACTTGAGCGTGGTGGACTGTCATAGTCTTCTTGCTGTGCACTTGAGCATGGCAGACTGTCATAGTCTTGCTGTTGTTCACTTGAGCATGGCAGACTTGCATTGTCTGCTGCTGGTTCCTCAGAGGAGGTTGCTAGACCCTCATGGTCTTGTTCATGCAAGGACTGCGCTTTGTAGTCTTGCGTTGCTTCTATCGTGGAGGCTGTCCACGAGCTCGCTGTGGAGGCTTGTGACACTGGAGTCACTTCTTGTGTGGAGACGTGCAGTTGCCTCGCTGTTGAGTCTTTCATCGCTTCCTGTGTAGAGGTTGGGACCCTTTGTGGTGCATGGACCACTCTCTGTGTGGCAGCAGGCCGCTCTCTGTGGGCTTGTACCGCTCTCTGTCTCTCGGTGTCAGGCCGCAGCATAATCCTGCACTCACAAGTCGGGATTTCATATATGCTGGACTGAAGATCCTCAAATCCGAAGAACTCGTCATCGGGGTCTTGAATGTTCAACACGTCTAGTTGTGGTTCGGATTTGGTACTGGGTACTCCACTCCCAAGGTGAACGCTTCATCTGAGTCGTTGTCTTCCAAGACCATATCATCACTTTTTGTGGTGGAGCTGGCATTGGGCTCGCGGTGTCCAAAGAAGAATTCAAGGTCTGAGTCATAGTCTTCAAGGACTGTATCATCTCTTTGGGCGGTGCGAACTGCTTGTTGCAGGGTTCTGCGGAGATAACTTTCAGCTATTAGTTGAATGCAGGCATTGTGCTGTCGTTCCAGGTGAAAGAATCAGGTTTTACAGCTTAAAATTTTTTTTTCGTGTTTTAGGACATTGCCGCTTTAAGTGGGCGTGGCCTGGGACCTCTGACATGATGACGCGTGTGACGTAGGTCGTAGGAAGCGCTTGGGCATTCTCAGATCACTGTTCCTTTACTTGGGGCGTTTTTCTCCACAGCGCATGTGCAGCACCTTTACCAAGATGGCTGCAATTCAAAACTGCAGATTTCGGCTGCAAGCCTACCTCATGGTGAGTTTTGGTGCTTCTTTTACCGTTTTTACTTGTATTCTCCTCGCAGAATTCTTTGAATTTGTCCAGGACTGCCTGGAAATCACTCTTCTTTTGCCCCTTTGAGTATCTGAAGGTCTGGAAGATTTCAGCTGCTTCTGGACCCACGATGGTGAGTAGAAGCTTTATTTTCTCTGCATTCGCCACACCATCTACGTCGGACGCTATCAGGTAGATCTCAAATCTCTGCCTGAACCAACGCCAGTTTTAACTGAGAGTCCCTTGGTACCTGAGCTGGTGCGGAACCGGAATCCCGAACATTGTCTTGCCTGGCTGTTGTTGCTGGTTGTCACTGTTTGCTGAGTTGTAACCATATGGATTTAACAGCCACTCACTGGATACCATGTCTTAAACGGCTTCCTTGATGTGCACTCTGACAAAGGAAAGTTCAGACGTGGAGATAACTTCAACACGTTTATTGAACTATTTACAATTCTCCTACTCGGGTTCGCCACTACTGTTAATCCTTCTATAGCTACTCAGATTGACGAACCAGTCTGCTACAATCCACGTGATGGGTGTGACGTTGAATCAACCCTGTGTCTGTACTCACTGAGTGTCTCCATTGGAAAGAGGAAGATCATATGTGCTGTGTCCTTTATAGTGCTGGTTTAGGGGCTGGTTTAGCACACTGGGCTAAATAGCTGGCTTTTAAAACGGACAAGGCAGGCCAGCAGCACGGTTCAATTCCCGTGCCAGCCTCCCCAAACAGGCGCTGGAATGTGGCGACTAGGGGCTTTTCACAGTAACTTCATTTGAAGCCTACTTGTGACAATAAGCGATTTTCATTTTCATTTTTCATTTCATTTATGGGCTGGTGTAATGCCCCCCTGTGGTAGTGTCTCCTCTGTGTGTATCGTGAATGCCCATTGGTCGTGTCCTATCTTACTGACCTATTGTTTGAGTGTCTGTGTGTCATGTCTCTGGTGCTTCCTCTAGTGTCTAGCTAGTCTACGTGTACTTACATTAACCCCTTGTGTATCTACAGTGATGTATATCACCACACCTGGAACTCCCCCTCCCTCACTGTCCTAAGGCTCTGAAGTGATGACTGGGATTCTTCTCATATTATGCCCAGTGGGTCCCTAATTATGCGGACAAGGCCTGCCCACTCATCAAGTCCACCATTTGCCCCCTGAAGGCTGAGGACCACCGGGCCTTCAACCACATCAAGGTAGACATTGCACACAGTTGATGAGTCCCTCCCATGTCAGGTGGAGAGCAACGCATCGGACGTGGCTCTGGCCGCCACCCTCAACCAGCGGGGCAGACCCATGGCTTTCTTCTCCCGTACCCTCCATGCCTCCGAAATTCGGCACTCCTCTGTTGAAAAGGAAGCCCAAGCCATTGTGGAAGCTGGGCGACATTGGAGGCATTATCTGGCCGGCAGGCGATTCGCTTTCCTCACTGACCAATGGTCGGTTCCCTTCATGTTTAGTAACACGCAGCGGGGCAAGATTAAGAATGACAAGATCTTGAGGTGGAGGATCGAACTCTCCACCTATAACTACGAGATCTTGTTTCGCCCTTGGAAGCTCAATGAGCCCCCAGATGCCCTATCCCACGGTACATGTGCCAGTGCACAAGTAGACCGACTCCGGGCCCTCCACAACGACCTCTGTCACCTGGGGGGGTCACCCGGTTCTTCCACTTTATCAAGGCCCGCAGCCTGCCTTACTCCATCAAGGAGGTCAGGACCGTGACCAGGGACTGCCAGGTTGCGCGGAGTTCAAGCCGCACTTCTACCGGCTGGACAGAGCACATCTGGTGAAGGCCTCCCGCCCCTTTGAGCGCCTCTGCATCGATTTCAAAGGCCCCCCCCCCTCCACTGACCGCACCATGTACTTCCTCAACATAGAACATAGAACATAGAACAGTACAGCACAGAACAGGCCCTTCGGCCCTCGATGTTGTGCCGAGCAATGATCACCCCACTTAAACCCACATACCCCTAACCCAACAATCCCCCCATTAACCTTTACACTACGGGCAATTTAGCATGGCCAATCCACCTAACCCGCACATCTTTGGACTGTGGGAGGAAACCGGAGCACCCGGAGGAAACCCACGCACACACGGGGAGGACGTGCAGACTCATCATTGATGAGTACTCCCATTTCCCTTTTGCCATCCCGTGCCCTGACATGACTTCTGCCACTGTCATCAAGGCCCTACATAGTCTCTTCACTTTGTTCGGTTTCCCCACCTACATCCACAGTGATGGGGGCTCCTCGTTCATGAGCGATGAGCTGCATCAGTTCCTGCTCAGCAAAGGCATCGCCTAGAGCAGGACGACCAGCTACAACCCCCGGGGAAACGGACAGGTGGAGAGGGAGAAAGCGACGGTCTGGAAGGCCGTCCTGTTGGCCCCTCAGTCTAGACGTCTCCCAGTCTCCCGCTGGCAGGAGAGCCTCCCCGATGCGCTCCACTCCATCCGGTCGTTCCTGTGCACTGCTACCAATGAGACCCCCCACGAACGTGTGTTTGCCTTCCTCAGGAAGTCCACTTCCGGGGTCTCGCTCCCAACTTGGCTGACAGTTCCTGGGCCCGCCCTCCTCTGGAAGCATGCAAGGAACCATAAGTCAGACCCCTCGTCGGAAAAGTACTCCTCCTCCATGCGAACCCACAGTACGCCTACGTGGCACACCATGACGGGCGGCAGGACACAGTCTCCTTCTGGGACCTGGCACCCGCTGGTTCCCCATCCACCATCACCACCACCCCCGACCTAGTACCGTCTCCCCCCCCCTCCGGTGACGACCAGCGCCACCCCCACCCCTGCGCAGTTCCCCCTCCCCCCACCAGCGACTATCACCGCCGCCCTGGCGGCGCCTTCCCCCCACTGGCTCAACTACTGGGTGAAGAAGGAGAGGCCACCATGCTCCTGGAGTCGCAGGTACTCACATTGGTGCACATACCACAGCCGGGGCTGATGCGATCGCAGCAGAAGGCCAAAGCCCCCAACAGACTTGACCTGTAACTTCATTTCACCCCCGCTGGACTTTTTTTTAAACAGAGGGTGAATGTGGTAAACCACAACGTACATTGCATGTATTATGGTACACTGCCATTGTACTCCAGTTATTACGGTAAATCCCGGCCTGCTGGCTCCACCCAGAAGGCTCTGTATAAAAGTGTACGCTCTCCTGCACTGCCCCCATTCTTGGGCTCAGCTGCAGAATAAAGCCACAATAGTTCACCATTCGTCGTGTGGTCATTGATGATACATCAAGTATCATCAGGGGAAGCCAAGTCATGCCCCTTTTTGACAGCACTGGCTGCCATATTTTGCTAAGCCTTCGTTCAGTAACACAGTGAAAAGTTTCAGGACATTTAAATAACTTTTCACTGTCTGAGTGAATGAGTGGTTTGAGGTAAGTGGGTAGAGTGATTTGGTAGTAGGATGGGAGGGTACCAGCTGGGTAGGGTGGCAGGGTGATAAGGTGGTAGAGTGTGTGGGGTGGCAGGGTAACAGGGTGGCCGAATTGGATCAGGTCAGGTTGGAGGTGTGTTGAGGACCAGGTGGCAGCTAGAGAGTCAAGTGAGGAGTCGGAGGGTTAGTTGGGAATTTGGAGGGTCGGGTGAGGTGTCGGAGTGTCGGAGTGAGTTGGAGAGTTGGGTTGAGAGTTGCAGGGTCATTGGGGAGTCAGAGGGTAAGGGGAGTAAAAGGGTTGAAGGCCGTCAGAAGGTCAGGATAGAGACTCGGAAGGTGGGTGAGGAGTCGGCGGGAGGAGGGGGAGGGTTGGAATCAGAGGTTTGAGGTGACCTGGAGGGCCTGAGATGTTGGATGGTTAAGAGTGAGGTATCTGAGGGTGGGGTGAGGATTGAGTGAGTCAGGGGAAGTGAGTGGGTCAGGAGGAAGCCAGCGTGTCGGGGAAGTCAGTGGGATTGGGGGAGTCAGAGGGTTGAGGGGAGTTGGAAAGTAGGGGAGTCGGAGGGTCGGATGAATAGTTGGAGAGAGTCAGAGGGCCGGATGGGGTGTTGAACGTTGAGGGGAATCAGTGAATAGGGGTTGGAGTGGTTAGAGTTGAATTGGCAAGGAAGGGGGCGGTGGGATCAGCGGGGAGTTCTGAGTGGTGTTTTGCATAATTACCCAGGAGTTAAATATGTTTTTTTTCTGGGGAACTATTCTGTTAAGCGAGTCACAGTTGGCGTCATGTTTGGAGGGTTGCAGATGCTGGGAATTTTTCACTGGAACGTAAAACTTCCTGGGAAATTCCCTCTAGAGTCCCTTGTGGGTACTTCCGCAGTATGACCATCTGGAAACTGGAAGATTTGGGTCAATATCTCCTATCAGTACTTGCTGTTTGTTCTCTCTGCTCCATGTTCTGTGCCTGCTACAGTCAGTGACCTTGAACACTCCTGTTTGAAATGCTTTTATTTTTGTGATAACCATAAATCTGGCTTGAATGAGTCTTTCAATTCCTCTGTTGAAAGGTTATAGAGGTAAGCCAGGTTAGGGGAACTATTGGAGAAAATTCTGAAGGCCAGAATCTATCTCCACTTGGAGAACCAACGTTTGATCAGCGATAGTTAGCATGCCTTTTCACAGGGAGGTCATGCTGAACAAATTTGATTGATTTTTTGAATATGTGACCAGGTGTGTAGTTCACATGGCTTTCAGCAAAGTCTTTGATAAGGGGGACTTATAAAGAAGGCAAATGCACATGGATACAGGGCATCCAACCCCCTGCGCCGGAATCCGGGGAATAGCCGTTCATGCTGGAAATCGGCGCTTCCGCGATTCTCCGCAGACCTACCAGTCGCGCACGCATGCGTTCAACGCGGCGCCGGTTGGGGGCCATTGGAAGAGGCCCCCGCGGCGATTATCTGCGGTCGACTGGCCAAGTTCCCGCCGGCGTGGTTTACACCTGGTACCACCCGGCGGGAGCTCGGACCCGTGACCGTGTGGTGGTCCTGGTTGGGGGGGGGGGGGGGGGAGAATCTGACTCCGGGGGGGCCTCAATGGTGGCCAGGCCAGCGATCGGGGGCCACCGATCGCCGGCCATTGCGATCTAGGAGGGACCCAACTTACTCCGCGTGGGCCCACTATGTGGGTCGGTGCGCCTGCGCCGAAGTGGGCCACCACGTGCATGCGCGGACCCGTGGTCTGGACAGCAGGGCCCCGCTGGCAGCCAGAGCTGCGGGACGTACGCCGGGGCCCTGCTAGGTTAATGGCCCATTTTCCAGCGGGAGTGGGGGCTTAGTCCCCAAAAGGGAGAATCGCGCCCAGGGTGACTGGAGACTGGAAGTGTCCCTGAGAGCTGATGACACATTTTGAAACCTAGAGTTATGGCACAGGTGGAGATGATTTGGCCCAGTATTTAGGTACATAGACTGCTGGAGTGTTGCCCTTTATATCTCACAATTAGAACACCTGGGACAAAATCATGTTTCAGGTTGATAAAGCTGTGGATTAGACCCATGAGCAATTCTGGGTGCCATACCTTAGAAAGGATTTATTGACTTGAGGAAGGGCTGCACAGATTTACTGCAATGATATTTAGACTCCAAGGATTAAATTACATGGCGAGATTGTGCAAACTGGAGCTGTATTGAAATGAAATGAAATGAAAATCGCTTATTGTCACAAGTAGGCTTCAAATGAAGTTTCTGTGAAAAGCCCCTAGTCGCCACATTCCAGCACCTGTTCGGGGACGCTGGTACGGGAATTGAACCCACGCTGCTGGCCTGCCTTTGGAATTTAGATGGTTAATAGGTGATTTCATTGAAGTTTTCAACATATTAATGGGACTTGATAGGATAGATGTAAAAAGATAATTTCCACTGATCAAGAAATCTATGACTAGGGGGAATAGTCATAAACTTAGAGGCAGCTCTTTCAGGGTTGAAATTTTTTTTCATTCATCGGATGTGGATGTTGCCGACTTGACCAGCAATTATTGCCCATCCCTAATTGCACTTGAACTGAAAGGCTCACTTGGCCATTTCAGAGATAATTTAAGAGTCAACCACATTATATGGAGTCACATATAGGCCAGAACAGGTAAGGATGGCAGATTTCCTTTCCTAAAGGACATTAGGGAACCAGATGGTTTTTACAGCAATTGACAACGGTTTCAAGGTCATTGTTGGAATTTTAATTCCAGATTTTATTTTAATTCAAACTTCAGCACCTGTCATGGCGGGTTCAAATCCTGAGTCTCTGGGTCACTCAGCCAGTGACAATTCCCCTTCACCACCACCTCCACTAAAGGTAACACCTCCCCTTGGGTAACACTTCGACATGAAAAGTTTGGAATGCTTTCTGCAAATGACAATATACGTGGATCAATTGTTAATTTTAAAACTTGAAATTGATAGAGTTTTGTTAACCAAAGGCACTAAGGGTGGCACAGTGGCACAGTGGTTAGCACTGGTGCCTCACAGCTCCAGGGACCCGGGTTCAATTCCGGCCTTGGGCAACTGTCTGTGTGGAGTTTGCACTTTCTCCCCGTGTCCTCCTTGTGCTCTGGTTTCCTCTCACAGCCCAAAGATGTGCAGGCTAGGTGGATTGGCCATGCTAATTTGGCCTCCTTCTGCACTGTAAATTCTATGATTCTATGACTTGATAAGGGTGGATTCAAAATTGGCTTAACTGTAGAAGACAGAGGGTGATGACAGATCATTGCTTTAGTGACTGGGAGCCAGTGGTGTAACACATGGATCTGTGCTGGTTCCCCTATTATTTGTCATTTATATAAACGACATAGATGACTATGTGGAGGGTAGGATCAGAATATTTGCGGATGACACAAAGATTGGCCGGGTAGTTAACAGTGATGTTGAGTGTCTTAGTTACAGGAAAATCTAGACAGGATGGTTCAAATGGGTAGAAACATGGCAGATGGAATTTAACTCTGTAAAGTGTGAGGTGATACACTTTAGAAAGAGTAATGTGACAAGGAAGTATTCAATGAATGGCCTGAGACTGGGACGTTCCGAGGAACAAAAGGACCTTGGCGTGTTTGTCCATAGATCTCTGAAGGCAGGTTAATAGGATGGTGAAAAAGTTTATGGTCCCGGCTAACCCCCTGCCTTTATCAATTGAGGCATAGATTACAAAAGCAGGGAGATCATCTTGGAGTTATACAGAACTTTGGTGAGGCCTCAACTGGAGCACTGTGTAATTCTGGTCGCCACATTATAGGAAAGATGTGATTGCACTCGAGGGGATGCAGAGGAGATTCACCAGGATATTGCCTGGGATGGAACATTTAAGTTATGAGGATAATTTGGATAGGCTTGGGTTGTTTTCGATGGAGCAAGGAAGATCAGATTGAGGTGTACAATATTATGAGGCACATGGGGCTGGATTCTCCGTAGCCCTGTGCCGTAATCGGCTGGAGCGGGGGCAGGGAATCCACTTTCACACCGTAATCGGGCCTGGCGCCGGGTTTGGTGATTCTCCGGGCCCTGAAAATCGGCGTGACCGTGGAGTACGCCATCCCGCCGGGGGGCCATTGCCAGAGGCCCGCCCAGGAAACCTCCGCTCCCGACCGAGTTCCTGATGTCATGGAACTAATCACCTATTGCCGGACGGGATGCTGGCATGGCAGCTGCGGACTCAGTCCATGACCACCCCGGCTGGGGGTCGGGCGAATCGGAGACCAGAGGGGCCTTATAGGCAGCCGGGGATTAAAGTCGGGGTTTGCGGGTCGGGCGCGTAGCCAATCGGGGAGTTTATTTTCTTTGTCTGGCTCCGCGGTCCGAGTCCGCCATGGAACACGCCGCGGCTGCTGGAGGCCGCCGCCATGCGCATGCGCAGACTCCGAATCGGAAGTACGGGGGCCCGTATCCGCAGCTAAAGCTGCGAGATTCACTCCGGGTCCCTGCTAGCCCCCTGCAGGGCATTGAATTAGTTCAACTTTTTTCTAGGAATTTCGGGAGTAAAACTCCACCGTTTATACGCTGGCGTTGGGACATAGTCTCATTTTGGGAGTATCCAGCCCGTGGACAGGGTGGATAGGGAGCAGCTTTAGTTCCCTTTAGTTGAAGGGTCAGTTACGAGGGGACACAATTTCAAGATGGTTTCGGGGGAATTGAAGAAAAATTATTTTACCCAGATCGTGGTAACGGTCTGGATTGCACTTCATGGGAGGGTGGTAGAGGTGGGTTGCCTCACATCCTTTAAAAAGTACCTGGATGAGCATTTGGCACGTGGTAACATTCTATGAGCCAAGCGCTGGCAAATGGGATTAGGTAGCAAGTCAGGTGTTTTTCATGTGTAGGTTTGAAGGGGCTCTTCTGGATCTGGAGAAATTACTCTTGTGGGGATCCGAGGAGGTGGGTAGCCATCTTCGCTCACAGGCAATGAGCCCAGAGGTTGCCATCGGTGGGGGGGGGGGGGGGGGGGGGGGGGGGCAGACCACATAAGGGTGGCCGCCCATGGCTTGAATTGGGCTGAGGGTGAAGGGGGTGGGGTGGCTGGGAGATGGGTGTTTCAGTGACTGTGGGTTCCTCAGATGGTGGGCGTGTGCACCTAGGGAGGGGACCAGTACCCAGTACATGTTACGTTTAGGTGTCTGGGGTACAGGGTCAGGGTCCAGTGAGCAGAGGCCCCCCGTTGCGGCCAGGGGTTCATGCGCAGGGCATGCCGGGTGGGGGGTGGCGGGAGCAGTGGTGTAACTGGAGGATATCGGGAAGGAAGACACTGGTGGTTGTCAGTCTCACACCTTCTCCCAATTCGTTACCGGTATTAAGTGGTATGGATGATATCTTGGACGCTGCGGAACTTGCCCTAGTGGTGCTGTTGACAGGCCAGGTGGCCAGACAGCAGAGAAGGCGGTGGCAGAGTTTTGAGATGGCGGCCTATGTGCAGAGCCCCACCACACACCCTTCGGA
Organism: Scyliorhinus canicula; assembly: GCF_902713615.1. Classification (NCBI taxonomy): domain Eukaryota; kingdom Metazoa; phylum Chordata; class Chondrichthyes; order Carcharhiniformes; family Scyliorhinidae; genus Scyliorhinus; species Scyliorhinus canicula. Next base: position 186,584,236 of record NC_052150.1, on the reverse strand, counting down.
CCTGGCAGCCCAAGAGGCCAGTGAGGGAACCAGAGAGCGAGGCCTGTGATGGCCTAAAGTATACAGGTATCGCTGGTCTTTCAAACAGATGACAAGCAGCGTGTGCCACAGGAGGCTCCAACTCAATAAGGGGACAGTACGGCATCTGTGCCATGTCCCGCTCCCAGTGGCCGTCAAGATCAATGCAGCTCCGAACGTCTAAGCCTCAGGATCATTCCAGGGCTCGAGCGGGGACTTGTGCAGCACCTCACAAGCTACAACCCACAAGGGCATTAGTGAAGTCACGGATGCCCTGTTTGCTTGGGCAGCAAACTATATAAACTTTGAAGTAAACCATGCCCAACATGATGCCCAGGCAGAATGATTCTCTGCCATCACCAAGTCCAGGCGCTAATAGATGGTATGCATGTCGCCTTGTGCTCAGCGGGCAGTCTGGGAATGCCCTACATCTACAGGAAGGGGTTTCACTCCCTGAACATCCAGCTCGTATGTGACCATCACATGAGAATCACCCGGCCTCTTCGAGGAGCATCCCAAGATGGCCGGTTGGTTCGTGGGTGATAAGGGGTACTCGCTAAGAACCTGGATAATGACGCCAGTACGGCGGCTGGTGACCAAAGCAGAGACCAGATATAACAAGGCCCATGTGGCCTTCCAGGTTGTCATTGAGTGATGCATTGGACCCTTCAAGATGCGGTTCCGATGCCACAACCACTCTGTCGTGCACTGTAGTACACCCCCCAGAGAGTCGCCAGCTTTGTGGTGGTCTGCTGTGCCCTCCACCACCTGGCAGAGCAGCGGAATGTCATGCTGGAGGTGGAGGAAAATGTGGTCACCTCCGAGGAACAGGACGAGAATGGGGAGGCACTGGACCAGGAAGGACTGGAGGACGAGCCTGGGAGGACCCGTAGGACCAGCCAGAAGATGGAAGACAGGCAGCAGAGGCAAGGATCCAGCAAGTCCGGAGGGCCAGGGAGAACTTCGTCCTCACTCGCTTCACATATAACGTGGCCTCGTCCTTTATCCCCCTCTCCCCAAACCCCCCCCTTCCTGCCCCATGCCCCATCCCTCATCCTTCCTCTGCCCCTGCTTTCCCCATTCCCCCTTCAACCTCCCCTCACCATTTCCCACCCTCCCTGTGTAACATCACTCCAGGGTGATAACCTGCAGAGAGCTGAGCTCTGGTGCTCCACATTCAATGCCATAGTCTGACCTCTACCTGTCTGCTGAGTGCTCACTCACACCCATCACCTTCATGTGGTGTGCCAGGGTGGGGGTGCTGATGGGTGGGAAATATCCACGTCTCCATGTCCAGGGAGAAGGAGCATGGGATTATTGCTCAGCCTGCATTGTGGAAGAAAGTACAGAGACGTCATATTGGCCGAGGTCAATAATTTTAAATAATTTTCACATCTGTTCCCAACTGTGATGGTGCCGCCCCACTATCCCACCCTCCCAGACCTTCCCCCTACCCCTTCACCCCCCACAACACACCCAATCCTCCTTATCCCCGAGTGATCCTCGACCCGCTTAGCCTTCCGTGCTTTATGCCTGCCTCTAGGTGTGTCCCCAGGATGCACATCAGAGGTAGAGGCAGCCTGTTGCTAACCATATCCCCTGGCCTTCCATACCCCTGGCGAGCTATCCTCTGGGGGCTCTGGGGCCAGAGAGCCCCGACACACTTGCAGGCGGCACATGCCCTGCCATGCCACCCTGTTCCGGGTGCACGCTGTTGTCAATGAGATAGGTCTCGGGAGGAGGGGGGGGGGGGGGGGGGGGGGTAGCTGGTGGCCACCGTCACCACTCCGTTGTGTGGCTCTGGGTTGGTACCAGGCACCCCCTCCTGGTCGGTGTCCATGGGGCCCTGGGGTTCACCTCGGGATGGAGCGGCAGCTGGATTGAGCCCCAGCTACCCCTGCCTCATCTGGCTCTGCCAGCCCTGGTGGCTCCCTAATATCTGCAGCACAGTGTCATCGCCATTGGCGATGTTCCTCAGTGACCTACTGGGACATGCTCTGGAGTGACCCAGCAATGCCCACCTGCGACTGGGACACAACCCCCAGCAAACGGGACATTAATTGGACTGGATTTGTTTATTGTCACGTATACTGAGGTACAGTGAAAAGCATTGTTCTGCGAGCAGCTCAAACAGATCATTCAGTACATGAAAATAAAATAAAATAAATAGGGCAACACAAGGTACACAATGTAAATACATAGACGTGCTCTGCAGTACCCCAGCTATGCCAACCTGAGACTGGGATAGTGTCTCAGCTTTGCCCACATGGGACTGGAGTACCTCCCGTAGCGACGTCTCTGGAGGGCCTCAGCATTGCCCAACTGAGACTGGGATATGCCCCGCAGCGCTTCATCAAGGTTTGCCTGGTACTGGGTCACGTCCCCCAGCCCCCAGGACAACTGCTGAGGCGCGACATCCCCTGTGCCCGTAGCCCCAGGAACTTCTCCAATAGTCTCTGGATTGGATTGGATTGGATTTGTTTATTGTCATGTGTACCGAGGTACAGTGAAAAGTATTTTTCTGCGAGCAGCTCAACAGATCATTAAGTACATGGGAAGAAAAGGGAATAAAAGAAAATACATAATAGGGCAACACAAGATATACAATGTAACTACATAAGCACTGGCATTGGTTGAAGCATACAGGGTGTAGTGTTAATGAGGTCAGTCCATAAGAGGGTCATTTAGGAGTCTGGTGACAGTGGGGAAGAAGTTGTTTTTGGGTCTGGTCGTGCATGTTCTCAGACTTCTGTATCTCCTGCCCAATGGAAGATGTTGGAAGAGTGAGTAAGCCGGGTGGGAGGGATCTTTGATTATGCTGCCCGCTTTCCCCAGGCAGCGGGAGGTGTAGATGGAGTCAATGGATGGGAGGCAGGTTTGTGTGATGGACTGGCCGGTATTCACGACTCTCTGAAGTTTCTTGCGGTCCTGGGCCGAGCAGTTGCCATACCAGGCTGTGATGCAGACAGATAGGATGCTTTCTATGGTGCCTCTGTAAAGGTTGGTCAGGGTTAATGTGGACATTCCGAATTTCCTTAGTTTCCGGAGGAAGTATAAGCGCTGTTGTGCTTTCTTGGTGGTAGTGTCGACGTGGGTGGCCCAGGACAGATTTTTGGAGATGTGCATCCCTAGGAATTTGAAACTGCTAACCATCTCCACCTCGGCTCCGTTGATGCTGACAGGGGTGTGTACAGTACTTTGCTTCCTGAAGTCAATGACCAGCTCTTTAGTTTTGCTGGCATTGAGGGAGAGATTGTTGTTGCTACACCACTCCACTAGGTTCTCTACCTCCCTCCTGTATTCTGACTCGTTGTTATTTGAGATCCGGCCGACTATGGTCGTATCGTCAGCAAACGTGTAGATGGAGTTGGAACCAAGTTTTGCCATGCAGTCGTGTGTGTACAGGGAATAGAGTAGGGGGCTAAGTACGCAGCCTTGCGAGGCCCCGGTATTGAGGACTATTGTGGAGGAGGTGTTGGTGTTCATTCTTACTGATTGTGGTCTATGGATCAGGAAGTCGAGGATCCAGTTGCAGAGTGGGGAGCCAAGTCCAAAGTTGTGTGGGTTAGGTGGATTGGCCATGCTAAATTGCCCGTAGTGTCCTAAAAAGTAAGGTTAAGGGGGGGGTTGTTGAGTTACTGGTATAGGGTGGATACGTGGGTTTGAGTAGGGTGATCATTGCTCGGCACAACATTGAGGGCCGAAGGGCCTGTTCTGTGCTGTACTGTTCTATGTCTATGTCTAGGTTTTGGAGCTTTGATACGAGCTTGGCTGGGATTATTTTTGTTGAAGGCGGAGCTGTAGTGAATAAATAGGAGTCTGATGTAGGAGTCTTTGTTTTCGAGATGCTCTCGGGATGAGTGTAGGGCCAGGGAAATGGCGTCTGATGTGGACCGGTTGCAACGATATGCGAATTGTAGTGGATCAAGGCGTTCTATGGATCTGCAGGATGATCGCTGACCTCCATCTCTGAATCTTACGGCCACTTCCTAATGTCTCCATCATCTCCGGGTTAACCTGTTCCAGAGGCTCAGCATCTCACTAGGACCCAGAACACACGCCTGGCTGTTCCTGCCTCCACCTGTTGTGCATCAGCAAACCTTTGGTGCTCAGCAAAATGTGCCCCAGAGGCCTGACCACTACGGTTGCCCATCAATGTGTGTGTCTCTGCGCTGGTGGAGGGAGGGGATTACAGCTGTGACGCATCAACAGTGGCATCCTTGGAGCTCTCCTCCAAGGTAACGGGAGGCAAGGTGGGGGGGGGTTGAGCATGGAATGGTGCTAGGCGGTAGCGGTGCAAGGACCATTCTAGTGCAGGGTGGGGTGGGGGAGGGAGTCTGGTGCCAATCCACCCCTGTGGCCCAGTTGCAGTCGTTGATCTTTTTACGGCACTGGGTGCCGATTCCCAGGTCACATTCCCAGAGCTGGCGGGCGCTGCCATTTGCCTCCCAGGTGGCACTGCTGCTCTGTGGCTGACCCTCCAAAACCCTCGGTGGACCAAGGCACCCCATCTGGCCTCGCCCACGTCTTATAATCTGCCCAGGTCGGCATCCCCGAATCGTAGCGCTGGTCTTCTCAGAGGCATGGCTGCGAGTTGTATGGGGTTGGCTGTGTGGGAACGGTTTAAGTGCTGCTGTCCCTTGTTAGCAGGGGACTTGCCAGCTTGGTCCTAGTGAATCAGCCGGGGGGATCATCTTTTGACGCATGAAGCCCGTGGGGTCTCATTAAGTGGATCAATTAATGTTTCATAGCGGTGACGGTCTCGCCAGTTCAGTTCCCGCTCACGACACACTTAGAATCTTTTCCATTAAATCGCGCCCTATGCTCCAGATAACAGAATGGAGTGACATATCAGGAGGAATTGACGTTGATCAATGGATTATTTATGAAACAAGTTTGAACTGATTTACAAATTCAGATGTACTTATTTATCTTCCCGCGGCGGGCGGTAACGGAAAACGTACCCCGAGTGTTGTTTTGTGTACGAAAGGACAATGAAGTTAGAGGTGGTAATTGAGTTTGGGACATTGAAAGCTTCTGCTGAATACAAGCAACCCACCTGTGGTGCTTGTTTTTGAGTTTACAGACAAGCCTTTCTATCTCACTTGCCATTGTTGAGCAGCATTGTTGCTCATGGCTGCTGTCATTAAAAGTTTAATTTGTGTGCTTTAGTTCCATCATCCACTTTTAACATTTTGTTGTGACAGTGTTGGTGTTTCTGGTGAGGCTGATGTTTATTTCACGTCCCCAGTTGCCCAGCAGTGATGGTGGCAGGCCTTCCTCTTCAACTGTGGGTAGCAATTTGATACGACTAAGTGGTGTGTTGGGCTGCCTCGGAGGGCAGTCAAGTGGCAACCAGATTGGTGAACATCAGTTCCGAACAAGAGTGGCATTCGACTCAAAATATTGGGCCGGAATTTCTGACCCTCACGCGGTCTGTTTCCCGCCAACCAAAGCAGCTTGCCGCTGGCCACCGGCAGGATCTTTCAGTCCCACTGATGTCCCTCAACGAGACCGGAAGATCCTGCCGGTGGGAAGAGCTGGAATATCACGCCCAGACCTGCAGAGTTTTTGCACCATCTTCTGTTTTCATATCGGACTTATAGCATTGACATTATTCAAACTTTTCTTCCTCTAGATTACTAGTTCAGTCGCATAACCACTCCCCTTTTATACCCCCATAATTTGTACCAGGAACAGTCATAAAGCTGCTCAATTCGATTGTTCGGTGCTGCACAAACATCCAGAATTAGTTTCCTTATAAAATATACAAGGGCGGAAGTAAGAATGAAACTAGAAGAAAACTTGTAGTTAAAACTTTAAAACTTCTACACTGTTTAGTGCTCTCGTCCCAACAGGCCGGAGCACAATTTCAAGTTTTCAACAGGGATTACTCTTTAAAAGGACTTAATTGCATGTAAAGCACTTTAGGATGTCCTGCGGCCATGAATATCACTGTATAAAGTCAAGTTCTTTTCTAAAGGTGATGATTTTAAGTGAGAGGGAGGAAATCATTAAAATTAAAGGGAGGGGTTTGCCCCTTCCCTAATGCCAGAAATATTTTGCAGCCTGTATGGTTCCCTGATGATTCGATTATCGGGCACATTTTGAAATATATCACAATTTCTGGCGATTCGCAACTGCAGAGACTATGTCATAATTAATGTTTCTTGTCAAGCTTGCTCTCATTGCTGCTCTTTGGGAATGTCTAAGGGTTGAACTCCTCCTTTCTGCCTACACGGTTGTCTTGTCAGGGTACATCATGAGAAAATTTGGAGTCATTTGGAATTCTCTGGCCGTCACGCTAGAGGACTGGCGAGGACCATAAATCCAAAGTCATAAGTGAGGAATACAGTCAGAATTTATAATACCCTATAAATTTTCGCTGTTGATAAATCAGAATTCCAGAGGGGAGTCTAGGGAATATGTTGTATAAACAGAGTCGAGAAACTCCAACAAATTTTAGATTAGAAACATACTCTCCAGTACTTCACCCAAATGGCCATGTGTGAGCTGAGAGAGTCTTGGCAGTTATACAACAGCGGAGAGCATCATGGCTTAGTCCAATCTATCCTCACTTGATGGCCACATAAGCATAATTTCGAGCAGGGGTCACTGGATAGTGCTGACAAATAAGAACCATTGCTAATTTCTCTCTCCTTATCCTAGGGACACTGAGCCCAATTGCAGATCCGTTACTGCCATTGTTGTAAAATCAGGATAACTTCACCCCTCCCTTCCCCAAGGAAGATTATACATGGGAACTTTACAGCTGGAGCTTAAGAAATAAATCTGCCTCATAGATGGGGGATAAAGTTATAATCTGATGAAAACCAGAAATCTGTGAATCTCCAGCATCAGGAGTGAGTCACTCGCACTGATTTAAACATGGCGGTCCAATAACCAAACATCACCTCATGTATAGAGAAGAGCTGCATTCCACCTCACTCTTTGTTGACAAAGCTGACTCCCATTTTGCCCCGCTTATTATCTGCCACATGCACGGCCCAATTGCCTGCAGATCAAAGAACTGGATATCGGGCATCAAGATGCACACACCCTCATGTCTGGAGCTCATCAGACCGTTTCGCTCAAACCCTGCTCAGACCACCACACTTTCCCAGGGTGAACAACTGTCCTGAAGTTTATGGAATTGCGCCATAATTTAGCTAATTGTCCCTCCTCCCGTGTCATCACTTGCCCTGTATTTCCGGTATCCTTGTGTTTATTGATGTAAACTGGTGCTTACTGCGCATGTGCTGCCATGATGTCAGCTCTTGCCTACGTGGAGTTGGACAGGAGCCAAGAAGAAGCGAGGAGCTAAAGGTTTCCTTTTAATAAACAGCAATTTGTTGGGAGGCACAGTGGCACAGTGATTAGCACTGCTGCCTCACAATGCCAGGGATCTGGGGTCGATTCCGGTCTTGGGTGACTGTCTGTGTGGAGTTTGTATGTTCTTCCCGTGTCTGCATGGGTTTCCTCTGAGTGCTCCGGTTTCCTCCCACAGTCCAAAATATGTGCAGGTTAGGTAGATTGGCCATGATCAATCCGCGATGTTACAAGGATAGGGCAGGGGAATGGGCCTAGGTCGAGTTTTCCTTCAGAGGGTTGGTGCAGACTTAATGGGTCAGTGCAAACTTAATGGGCCAAATGGCCTTCTTCTGCACTGTAGGGATTTTATGGATCATTTGCATTCATAAAGCACTAACAAAGAAAAACATCCCTAGACACTTTGGGGGACTATAATTGAGGGGGGGGAAAAATTACATGAACCCGCTGCTGTGCTTTTTATTCTCTCCTTTACCCTTTCGCCCTTTATGGTTTCATAACAATCCCTTCAGTGTTGTCTGCTCACCCTCTTTACTGCAGTTTCTGTGCTTGGCCGTGACATGTGAAACTTTTGATCCCCTGAGTCCAAGACAAATGTTACATTTTACATTGCAAACTCTATGACAAATTATAGAAATACAATTCTGCGGATGGTAATCAACACCAGCTTTGAATTTGGGTCGTGTTATGAATATACATTAATTTTCTTTGGTGGTTACTCTGATCAGTCATGACTTTGGCCGGAGACCAATGAAACCTGTGTTTATGTAGTTTACCTGAACCTAAAATAATCAGAATGGGACTGTTTTACTGAAGCTACCTGGATCTGCCTGTTCTGTGACATTTGGCTCATTGTGTGGAGTTTGTTTGCTAGCTGTAAATAATAAGCACTCTTCAATCCACATAAGCATCTGTGGAGTTATCGTGCGAAATGTCCTCTGACCATTCAAAGTACAATATACTACTTTGATAATTAGGTGATAAATTTACCAATAGACTGAATATTGTGCCCCATGTCATTTCTTCTTTCATTCATTGCAAGGGCTTCACATCTGAACAATGCTACAATTTTTTACAGAGACTTGCTACTTAATGGGAAAAAACGCAAACTCTTTTACAAAAAGCTGTGAGATGATTAGAAATACCCTCTAAGAATTGTAGAACAATTTGGGAGGCATTAAACATTCTGCCATTCACACGTGACTTAATTTTTTTCCCCATGGGTTTGGATCCAAAGGTATCCTCTTAAAGAGCAAATGGCCATGCTATTTTGTTTTCATTCGTAAATATCCTTCCACCAATCTGCTGAAAGTATCTTTTTGTGTGCATCCCTTCTGTACAATTTAATCACTTTACATATAATCACAACTCTTAGAAATGCAAGTACCATTCAAATGTGGGTACATTCATGTTGGGAAACTATCCCTTACACTTTGTGCAACTGTTTATATCATCAGCTCCCTACAAGAAACTTGTTGAAGTGGTCTAAAGTTAAGTTGTTGATGTAAGTCTAAGCATTTCTGTACATACAACTTCCATTTATAACGTGTCTTTAACACTTCCCAGAGGCAATAAAACAAAAACGAATGCGAAACAAAGAGGTATATAACAGAAGAGTTGACTGAAAACTTGGTCAGAGAAGTGGATTTTAAAAAGGGACCACAAAGGAGGAAAAGGAGATTGAGAGTCAATGGGGTTTCGGGAGGAAATACCAGAGTGTAGAGCTTAGATGGTTGAAGGTCCAGCAGCCAGTGGTGGTGAGAAGGGTGTGGAATAGTAGAAATTGTCTCCAATGTTCTTAGTCATATTGTCATTACTGCACAGAAGGAGGCCTCTTGGCTCATTGAGTCCACTTCAACTTCGCAGAGACCAATCAAAACCATCCGATTCCAACACTCTATATCTGTAGCTCTGCAAGGTTATTTCCCTTATGTGTCCGTCCAATTTCCATTTGAAATCATTCATCGTCTCCACTTCCACCAACTGTGCAGGCAGCAAGATCTCGGTCATTCCCATTCACTATGTAAATTCCTTCCTCACTTTCCAGACCCTCTCTTGTTCGAAACCAAAAATCTGTGCTCCATGACCTAATGGGAATGGCCTTTCTTTGTCCACCCTATCTAAACCTGCCATAATATTGTACACCTCGATAAGATCTCCCCTAATCTGCTTTGTTCCAAGAAGACCATCCCCAGCTTCTCTAATCTAACCGTACAAAATCTCTCATTCCTAGAACCATTCTGGTAATGTTTTTCTCATCCATCTTAAGGACCCTCACATCCTATTGTGTGATGACCAGAACTGAATGCAAAACCCTAGTTGTGACCTAACCAAAGTTGTATAAAGGTTCAGCATAACTTCCCTGCCCTATACTCCACACTATTTCTAAAGCCCAAGATCCCAAATGCTTTGCTAATTACTCTCTCAATCTACCCTGACACCTTCAAAGATCAATCCACAAGAACCACTGGTGCCTCTGTCTCTGCATTATCTTTGGATTTGTGCAATTTAGTCTATTTTGCCTCTCTCTTACTTCTACTGAAATACATCGCCTCACATATCTCTGTATTAAATTCCATGTCCCAGTCATCTGCCCATTCTGCGAGCTTACTTATGTCCTGTTGCAGTAGATTGGTATGATCCTCATTCTTTGCCGCACCTCCAAGTTTGGTATCATCCACACATTTTGAAAAACATTTCTGTATTCCAATATCCAAGACATTTATATATATTGTGTCATAACTCTGACAAGGTCCATGAGGAAACCATTATCGATCTCCCCGTATGGCTCGTGGAATACGAGCTTCTCAGGTAGGGGATGGTGACCCACCCAGCTCGGGCTGGTTAAATCGAGCATAATTGCTGGCCTGACCAGGGACCGGCATGTTGGTTGTCTCAACGGGGACTGTGATTGTAAAGTTACTGCTATGGGCAGATTTATAGAAAATTCATCTCAAACCTGGCCACCTTGTTGGCAATTCTCCACATACTGTTTAAAAAGAATCAAAAGTGGGTTTGGGGTGCCTCACAGGAAGAAGCATCCGCCGAGGTGAAGAGGCGTCTGCCATCCTCGCAAGTCCTCACCCATCAGCATCCATCTTGACCGCTAGTCCTGACTTGTGATGCCTTCCCTTCAGGCACCAGGGTGGTGCTGGCCCATGGAAGGGGAGATGGCGTGGAGTGCCCTACTGCTTTTGCATCGAGAACACTGGCAGATGTGGAACACTGATATGCCCAAATAGAAAAGGAAGACTTGCCGGTTATATTTGGGGTCAAGAGGTTCCATCAATATGTCTACAGGCAACACTTCTTCATTGTTACTGATCACAAGCCTCTCTGGGCATCTTTACAGAGGACAAGGGGATCTCCCCCCCCCCCCCCCCCCCCCCCCCCCCCAATCACATCAGCCCGGATTCAGTGTTGGGTACTCTAGCTCGCAGCATATGAGTACTCGTTCCAACACTGCCATGGTGCACAGCCCACATTGATGCACTTAATTGTCTCCTGCTGCCCATGAGTCCCCTGTCCCCACCAGTGGTGGATAATGTTTTGGCAACCCTGAATTATGGATACTATTCTGTGCCGGTTGTTCAGGTTTGAGCATGGACACAAAGAGACCCTAAATTGGCAAAGCTCCGCCACATGATATTATCTGCCAGATTACAGGGGACTCTCCCATCAGCCCTTCAGCCCTATGCCCAGAAACCCCAAGAGCTAAGTGTGGAGGATGGTATCATACTGTTGGGGGCTTACGTGGTCATCCCAACGCAGCGTCAGAACCCCTCCAAGTTTGGTATCATCCACAAATTTTGAAATGTTGTTCTGTATTCCAATATCCAAGGCATTTATATATATGAGTCCTGATTCCCACGAGGCCACGCTGGAACCATTATTGATCTCCCCGTGAGTCTCATGTAGTACAAGCTTCTCAGGTAGGGGTGGAGACCCATCCAGCTGGTGCTTATTAAACTGAGCATAAACGCCGGCCAGAGCAGGGATCGGCATGTTGGTTGTTCCAATGGGGACTGTGATTATAGATAGTTGGTGCCATGGGCAGATTTATGTTTAACGTAAAGTAAATCTTTTCCTTCTTACCAGTGGCTTCCTTGGTCAGTAAAAGAAGCAATGGTCTTCGCATTGACCCTTGGAATATCACTGTCTACCATTGTCCAGTTTGAAAAACAACCATTTATCAAAACACCCTCTTTTTCTGTTCATAAACCAATTTAGTTTTTTCCACACTGACTCTCCTATTCCATAAGCCTTAATTTTGATAATTACACTCTACCTGTAATAGTATAGAGATTGCTTTAATAATAAAACGTCAGTCTTTTCTCCTGCCTCGCATACGTTGGCCGGGTCTCCACATTGTAGAGGAGTGTCCTGAGCACCCAGGCTTGGTAGACTCTCAGTTTGATGTCATTCCACACTCTCTTATTCAGCATCGACATTACAGCTGCAGCTCTTGCGATGTGTATGTTGATTTTAGCATCACATGACAGATTGCTGGTGATCGTGGAGCTTAGATATGTGTAACAATCAAACACCTCCAGAATCGCATGGTCAGTGCTGATAGCTGGCAGTATTGCAACACACTGGACCCTGAGTTTTGTCTTTCTGGCAGTCAAGCCAAACTCTTTACATTCATGAGAGAGTCTGTTCATTTGCTGGTGAAGGTGTTCCTTGGTATGGAATGTTAATATGGCATCATCACCACAACTCTCTAATGAGGACTTGCCAAATACCCAAAGACGTTCCTCGGTATGGAATGCTAATATGGCATCATCACTGCAACTCTCTAATGAGGACTTGCCAAATACCCAAAGACTGCTGCACTGGAACTGGCCACTGGATCCTCACATCCTGCGTGTCCATACCTCTGCATCAAGGACACCACCTGCAAACAAGACATGAAGATCGTGGGCAACTGAGAAACAGTTGCTGACAGTGTGATCTCTGGAGGCTGACTGTTTGATAGGGCCTTAGAAGATACAAGCAGATCTAAGAGCTCAGTTGGCTGAGGAGAGGATCCAGAGAGGGGGTTTTTCTCAACCCACAGCCTTTCTCTGCAGCAAATATGGCAGAAACTGCCACAATAGAGTGTGTCTCCTGAGCCACACCAGGCTACAGGGTTGACCAGCGCGTCGCAAACTATTGTCTTATCACCGGAAGGCTGTCACACATTAATACGTGATCACAGAACATACAATGCAGAAGGAGGCCCTTCGGCCCATCGAGTCTGCACCGACCTACTTAAGCCACTTAAGATCTTCATTAAAATTCAAACCTTGAGGAACTACTGGCAAGTTAAGAAACGCATTTTCAATATCTTGATACCATCTCAGCTAAAATCCTCTTGCGCAGAAATTTGTGCTAAATGACACACAACAATATTCTCCAACTGCAAAGCTAACCCAATTCATCCTCCAGCCTTTACAAAGTCATGTAGCTTGGGAAAGAGATAGACTTTTGGATATGAAATGGAGAATTTTTCATTTGGATCATTTACAGGATTGACTTGAAGCTAGGACTTTCCCGGCTGGTGAAATATGAGCTTTCCCTCATGTTTCTAAAGGCCGTGTCTTGAGAGCAGCACAACAGCAATACGAAGACATCTGACCCCTCTGAGAGGCCCCTTCATCACCAAAAACTTTATTGATTTTAGATCTCAAAAGGAGCGATTGCCTGACTTTGCAATAGCAACAGGACTCCCCTTTTATGAGAGTGATGACAAGATCAATCTGCTTCGGGTGGAATTGTCTTTCACCTCACAGGAAAATAATATTAGACACAAAACCGCAGGGTGACCCAAAAACATCAGAGTAATCTTGCAACATCATGCACATGTGTTGTTATATGCGAAGTGAGACTGTAACGCTACTAATCTGCTAAATTATGATAAATCTGCATTTAATTGTGTCTGACTATTCTCGGTTGCATTGTCTTCAAAGTACAGTCAAGCTCTGAAGAGGCTATAGGTACCATTCTCCCAAAGACTGACTAAGGGCCAGATCTACCGGCGCGTTGTGCATGAAAAGCAGCGCAGCGTGGCCGGGAGATGCTGGGAGAGCCCCATTCCCTGATCTAGCAGGCTCGCCATGCATGTGAGAACTAATGATAACAATAATAATCTTTATTAGTGTCTCAAGTAGGCTTACATTAACACTGCAAAGAAGTTACTGTGAAAATCTCCACACTCCGGCACCTATTTGGGACACTGTACACTGTGGGAGAATTCAGAATGTCTAATTCACCTAACAAGCACATCATTCAGGACTTGTGGGAGGAAACCGGAGCATCCGGAGGAAACCCAGGCAGACACGGGGAGAACGTGCAGACTCTGCACAGACAGTGACCCAAGCCGGGAATCGAACCTGGGTGCCTGGTACTCTGAAGCAACAGTGCTAACCACTGTGCTACCTCGTGCTGCCAGTAGGTGGATTGGCCATGCTAAATTGCTCCATAATGTCCAGGGATGTGCAAGTTAGGTTCTGGGTTACAGGGATAGGGCGGTTTGTATAGGGAGTGTAAATGTGTAGAGTGCTCATTCAAATGTCAGTGCAGACTCGATGGGCCGAATGGCCTCCTTCTGCACTGTAGGGATTCTGTGATTCTATTCCATGTTTCTATGACGTGATCTATTTAGATTTCCAGAAGACCTTTGACAAGGTGCCATATAGGAGACTTTTAAATATTTTAGGAGCCCATGGTGTTAAGGGTAAGACCCTGACATGGATAGAGGATTGGCTGACTGGCAGATGGCAGAGAGTGGGATGTTGTGTTATGCTTCTTCACGTAACATAAGCTGCTTCCTTGATGTATACTCTGACAAAGGAAGGTTCAGACTTGGAGACAGGTTTAACACATTTTTTGAACAGTTAACAATTCTCCTACTTGAGTTTGACTCTCCTGCTAATCTAACTATAGTAACTCGATCTACCAGTCTGCTCTAATCCATGCGGTGGGTGTGATGCTTCCCTCATCTGCCCCGTGTCTCTGAGTGTCGCCTATGGAAAGAGAAAGAGCATGTGTGCCCTGTCCTTTTATATGGGTAGCCCCCTTGTGGTAGTGTCACTTCTGGGTGAGTCTTGATTGCCCATTGGTCGTGTCCTATCTGACTGACCTATTGATTGAATGTCTGTGTGTCATGATGTCTCTGGTGCTCCCTCTAGTGTTTATTTAGTTCTAGTGTATTTACATTAACCCTTTGTGCATTTACAATGCCCTAGTGTATCTAAATTAACCCCTTGTGTATTTCCAGTGATGCATATCACCACATGGGACAAAGGGTTCTTTTTCAGGATGGCAGCCGGTGACTAGTGGTGTGCCTCAGGGGTCTGTGCTGGGACCACAACTTTTCACAATATAAATTAATGATCTGGAAGAAGTAACTGAAGGCACTGTGTGGCAGTCGGTATTAGAGGTATTACGGTACCTAGGTTGATGCTGTAAGATCATTGGTGTGGGAGGCACCTGAGACAGCAAGTTCATTGGTGAAGCCTGCCTGCTGGTTCCGCCCAGTAAAGCGGAGTATAAGAGTCTGCATCTCCCGAGCTGCTGCCTTCTCTACCTGCACTGCTGGGGGAATCATCTAGTCCAAGAAAGCCTTTGATTGTACTCCAATCTCGCTTCAAGAGTTATTGATCGCGCATCACGCTGTTCCTAAGTTTGCAGATTCTACAAAGATCTGCAGAGGGACAGGTAGTATTGAGGAAGCTGGGTGGGCGGAGAGGGGGGGTGCTGCAGAAGGACTTGGACAGGGAAGGAGAGTGGGCAATGAAGTGGCAGATGGAATACAATGTGGAAAAGTGTCAGGTTCTGCACTTTGTTAGGAAGAATGGAGGCATAA
The DNA here is from genome assembly GCF_902713615.1 of Scyliorhinus canicula. Taxonomy (NCBI): domain Eukaryota; kingdom Metazoa; phylum Chordata; class Chondrichthyes; order Carcharhiniformes; family Scyliorhinidae; genus Scyliorhinus; species Scyliorhinus canicula. The sequence goes on along the minus strand of NC_052150.1, from coordinate 186,569,040 downwards.
ATTATTTTCTAAATGGGAAAAGGCTTAGGAAATCAGAAGCACAAAGGGACTTGGGAGTCCTAGTTCAAGATTCTCCTAAAGTTAACACGTAGGTTCAGTCGGCAGTTAAGAAGGCAAATGCAATGTTAGCATTCATGTTGCGAAAGCTACAATACAAGATTAGGGGTGGGATTCTCCCCTACCCGGCGGGGCGGGGGGGTCCTGGCGTAGCGGAGTGGCGCCAAACACTCCGGCGTCAGGCCTCCCCAAAGGTGCGGAATTCTCCGCACCTTTGGGGGCCAAGCGCTCAGATTGAGGGGCTAGGCCCGCGCCGGAGCGGTTGGCACCACGCCGACTGGCGCCAAAACCGGCACCAGCGGCCTTTCACGCCCGATGCCCGCCGAAAGGCCTTCGCCGGTTCGCACATGCGCCAGTGGTGACGTCAGCGGCAGCTGCCGCTGACGTCACCACCGGCGCATGCGCGCTGGGGGATTCTCTTCCACGTCCGCCATGGTGGAGGCCGTGGCGGCAGCGGAAGAGAAAGAGTGCCCCCACGGCACTGGCCCGCCCGCTGATCGGTGGGCCCCAATCGCGGGCCTGGCCACCATAGGGGCACCCCCCGGGTCCGATCGCACTGCGCCCCCCCCAGGACCCCGGGGGCCCGCTCGCGCCGCCGATCCCGCCGCCACCAGAGGTGGTTCAAACCTCGGCGGCAGGAGAGGCCTCCCAGCGGCGGGACTTCGGCCCATCGCAGGCCGGAGAATCGCCACAGGGGGTCACCGCTCGGTGCGGCGCGTTTCCCGCCCCCGCCAATTCCCGGGTGGCGGAGAATTTCTGCCGCGGCAGGGGCGGGATTTTCAGCGGCCCCGGGCGATTCTCCGGCCCCCAGCAGGGTCGGAGAATTTTGCCCCAGGGATGTACTTTTGAGGCTGTATAAGGCTCTGGTCCGACCCCATTTGGATTATTGTCGTATGAGGAGTGGTTGAGGACTCTGGGTTTGTGTTTGATGGAGTTTAGAAGGATGGGAGGTGAGGGGATCTTATTGTAACTTACAGGATACTGCGAGGCCTGGAGTGGACGTGGAGAGGATGTTTCCACTTGTAGGTGAAACGAGAACCAAGGCCACATCCTCAGACTGAAGGGACAATCCTTTAAAACTGAGATGAGGAGGAATTCCTTCAGCCAGAGGGTGGTGAATCTGTGGAACACTTTGCTGCAGAAGGCTGTGGAGGCCAAATCACTGAGTGTCTTTAAGACAGAGACAGATAGGTTCTTGATGAATAAGGGAATCAGGGTTATGGGGAGAAAGCAGGAGAATGGGGATGAGAAACATATCAGCCATGATTGAATGGTGGAGCAGGACTTGATGGGCTGAATTGTCTAATTCTGTTCCTATGTCTTATGGTCTTAGTTTATCTATTATTTAACGTGTAATTTTTAAAACCTGAATTAACAGGATATTTTTTATTTGACTGCAAATATCTTTTTCATTCATGTTGAATTTATGTTGATTCTGGATGTTAGCGTATATAGGTGGTTAGCTAAGATAGCATTTGATGTTTGCTATATTTGACTTTTGCATGGTAATATTTCTTCTGTTTTAACCTGTGGAATCTTGTGGCTTCCTTCTTTTAGTGAATAACTGGGATTTTGGATTTCTTCTACTTTATGAAAAATGTTGTTGGCCCCTATTGAGCTAGAGAAACCTCCCCTTCCTCTCCGTACAATTTGTACTGCACTAAAATGTAGATATTGAGAAATATAAGGAAAGGAAATGAAAATTGCTTATTGTCACAAGTAGGCTTCAATGAAGTTACTGTGAAAAGCCCCTAGTCGCCACATTCGGCGCCTGTTTGGGGAGGCTGTTACGGGAATTGAACCATGCTGCCGGCCTGTCTTGGTCTGCTTTCAAAGCCAGCGATTTAGCCCTGTGCTAAACAGTCCCTACAAAGAGCAAATGTTAAATTTTGCAATGTAATGAATTCTCCGCCGGCAGGATTCTCCATTGCACCAACAGCACCCCCCCCCCCCTGCTCGTGGGTTTCGAGACAATATGGTGGGAACAGAGAATCTCACTGCCAGGGCCTCCGTGCCACCGAGGAACACGCGGCTGGGGAGGCGGAGAATTCACCCTTACATCAAATCAAAGTGATACAATCTGTAGTAAAGTGAAGTCCATATTAGCACTGTAATTGAATCTAGAAACGCTACAGAAACTTTGGTATGTTCACAGAGAATGAAGCATTCAAATTGTTTAAATTCTGCAACCCATGTGCTTCTCACAGCTGGTGTGGTTAATGGCTAATGCATATTTAAAGATCATTTGAAGAACTGCTTGATATACAGCAGCTCACAAAACACAGTTCACCCAACTTTACTTCATGGCAAAACAGTCACCAATGTGGTGAAATCCTCGCTATTTAAATGTCACTACCCCTGCAATGCAGGCTCTCCCCCCCACCCCCCACCGCCTCACCACCATCTGTTATTACATACGTTTTGTGCCATGGATCTGTTTAAATGGTCAGTAGAAAACGCACGTTTTGTGCCAAGCACAACTACAGATTATATCATTATATATGACAGCCCAGTTTCAAGGTTAAGTAAGGTTAAGGTATTGTTGCAAAGTGTTAAACCTCCTCAACGATTTAACTATTTATTTCTGTACCAGTTCAATTTGAGACAGCAATGATACTATTCATTAAGTTGACTCTTATTGAGATATTGTAAAACCACCACTGGAAAGAAATCCCTAATAAATCTGAATGAAGGATTCAGTTACCATTTTGATCAAAACAGATTTTAATTGCACCTCTCCACTTACAAGTACCTACAAAGCCAAGTCAGTAAGTGACTGTGGACAGTATCAGCCTTGGCTTAGGGATGACATTCTTGCCTCTGAATATTTATGTGTTCAAGTCCCACTCCAGAGCCTTAAACACACATGGCTGGATTTTTGCTCACTGGCTTTCCTGGCTTGGCACACATCCTTTGGGGGAGATTAGTACCCTGAATGGTGCAATTTTTGGTGCAGATTGCGGTTTGGAATCGCGCCTGCTGCTCTCAGATGCGATCAGAGGCGGCCACAGGAGCAGAGAGTGTGAAGGCAGGCCGATTAAAATGCCCACCTCAGTTCTCTAGGTTTTTGTCCCAGTTGTTTTGTTATATATATAAGACGCGCTTGTCCTTCATCTCTCACACTCCATCAATCCCCCACCCACTCTCCATGCCCCATCCAGGTCAACTCATGCCCCCTACCACCCCATGGCCCATTATAGCCCCATTGCCAAATTAATGCCAACATCAAGCCCGACATCCACCACCTGTTGCTCTCAAACTGTCCGTATCAACTCACACAGTATCCACCATGAGCAGACCTCAAGAGCTATGTTGAGATGAAATAAAATAAACATCAATTCCAGCTTTCACTATAATTTTGAAATCTCCCATTATGAAAGTTCATTCAAAACTTTAAAAGCTCCTCAAGTACTTAACCATTTCATCAAAACAAACAGACTTTTAGACTTTTCTCCACAGCAAAGACAGATAACCCTTTCATAACTTTTTTGAACTGTCAATCAAACCATGAACTGACCATTGAGGTAACGTAAGTTGTGGAAAGCTACCATCCAATAATAATGATATAATGACAGCCTTTGGGGTAACGCCAACAACCATCTATTGTGGCTGCTGGAACGGACTTTTTAACACTCACTGGCACAGGCAGGCTTTTAAAATTTAATGGATTTAAATAACTTCACAGCTTGACAGTTCTGCATATGTTATCCGCCCTTCATGAGTATTCACCTCTCCTTCATAGATTCATGACTCCCACTATGCATGATAAAGTCATTGCTGCAGTGAAAATGGCAACTGTTTGAACTCAGCACTGAGTTCAGATGACCTTGTTGAGTTCAGGTATCCCTCCTGCGTGAATTGCCGCCACTCTCATTATCACTTGCGGCAAAATAGGATCTATTGGGAATGCATGCAGGGTTTCTGGATCTGGATACTATCCACCATTTCAAATGGTTCTTGGATCCTCCACAACTCTATAATGTAGGCTGACACTTCAGTGAAATAGGAACAGAGTGGCATGTTGTCTTTCAGATGCGATGTTAAAGAGATGCTCTCCTTGCCATTACAGGTGGATGTAAAAGATCCCATAATGCTTTCAAAGAAGAGGTGGCAGGTTCTCCAAGATTCCCTGGACAATTCCTCAACCAAAACTACCAGAACAGGTGATCTCATTTTTACTCGTGGGGCATTATTAATGGTTGGCAGCTTTCCACAAATTACAATGATCTCAGTGGGCAGTGATTAGTTCACTTTGATTGACAGCTCAAAAAGTTTATTGAAAGATTTGCTGTCTTTGATCTGGGCAATTTGGGTGCTGTAACTACAGTAGAACAATGCATGTACTTCAAAACTGCATCATTATCTGTACAGCATTTTGGGATGTGCTGAGTGAAAGGTCAAGCTCTTTCTTTTTTTGTTGCCTTTCTGAAACTTCTACTGGATATACCTGAGGGACTGAATTAGTTTTGTGTCAGATTTTTTTCCACAGACGTTTTTTTACTGCTTCTCCTATTATCACAACTGAGGTTGGGTTCTCAAAATTGCAATTCAGAAAAATTATTTCATGGCCTGTGCACATCACTGACAAGGCCTGAATTTGTTGCCCACCCCTCACTGCCCTTGAACTGAATGTCTTGTTTGGCCACTTCAGAGGGCAGTTATGAGACAATCACATTGCTGTGAGTCTGGAGTCACGTGTAGGCCAGACCAGATAAGGACAGCAGATTTCCTTCCCTGAGGGACATTAGTGAATCAGGTGGGTTTTTACGAAGATCTAGAAGAATTAGAGGGGGTAAATTCAAAACAGAAATGCGGAGACATTTCTTCAGCCAGAGAGTGGTGGGCCTGTGGAATTCATTGCCGCAGAGTGCAGTGGAGGCCGGGACGCTAAATGGCTTCAAGGCAGAGATAGATAAATTCTTGATGTCGCGAGGAATTAAGGGCTATGGGGAGAATGCTGGGAGGTGGAGTTGAAATGCCCATCAGCCATGATTGAATGGCGGAGTGGACTCGATGGGCCGAATGGCCTTACTTCCACTCCTATGTCTTATGGTCTTATGGTCTAAGATCGACTACAGTTTCATGGTCATCATTAGACTTTCGATTCCCGATTTCAATTGAATTCAAATCCCACAATTTGCCTTGGTGGGATTCGAACCCAGGTCCCCAGAGCATTACTCTGGGTCTCTGGATAAGTCCAGTGAAAATACCACTACGCCTCAGCCTCACCAAATTGTGGATACCATTCACTGTAAGGTGTACTAATACAGCAATCCACTGCAAAGCTAGCCCACTAATTTAAGGTTGGTTTGGCTGCCTAAGTTGTTGGAACAATTAACGTGGCAAGAATCTGTTTTTTCTGGAGTGGACTAAGTTCACCATAGTAACTGTGGTACCTCAGCAGAGGCTAAATGCTTCCATATAAAGAGTGAGGAGGGAAAGCGAATGGTAGGCCTTCTGTAGGCTGATGAACAGCTTTATTTGTGGAGGAAAATAGGTAAAGTACCATTCAATTTTTATTCTAATTCTGAAGCCAGTGAACATATTTGTGAGTAAATATCCTCTTGTCCCAGTTGAACGTAACTGCTGTCAAATATCTGTTTGACCTCCTATATCTTTGCCTGTCCTTTATGCCTTCTCCATAAATGTAATTGATTTTTATTAACTTTTGTTGCAGCATTTTAGAATTTTTTGTGTGATAATTAAAGGAATAAATATTTCATTTTATGATGGACTGAAATAAATTTATACCAGCAGGAAAATGGTGTAATTCTAAAGGCATGGACAGAAATCAAGCTGGATATCCATCTAAAAATCATGGATACTTTCATCAAAGCATTCATGCTGCATTAGTGAAAAGGTTACCAATACATCAATGTCAACTGGTCATTTTATGTTTCGAGGTACCTTACATTCCTCCAGACAGTTATCAGAATAGTATTTGGAATTAATTATTACATATTTTAAAAATTACTGAAGGGGAATGGAAATTACCCGTCTACGTTATGCAATAAACAGACGACAAGATTCATCACTGCAATAAAATACGCAGAAAGAGGGCATTACATGGAATCAAAGATATTAAAATGGGAACCAAAAGTACCATCAAAGAGGTGTGTTTATAATAGGCTCCTAAAAGAGCTCAAGGCAAGTGTTGAGGTGGAGTAATTTAGGGAAATGTTTGCAGGATGGAGTAATGTAACTACTGAAAGAGAACTTCCAACCGGGGAACACTTCAGCAGTCAAGGGCATTCAGCCTCTGATCTCCGGGTAAGCGTTCTCCAAGGCGGCCTTCAGGACGCGCAACAACGGCGAATCGCCGAGCAGAAACTAATAGCCAAGTTCCGCACGCATGAGTGCGGCCTCAACCGGGACCTGGGATTCATGTCGCATTACATTCATCCCCCCACCATCTGGCCTGGGCTTGCAAAATCCCACCAACTGTCCTGGCTTGAGACAATTCACACCTCTTTAACCTGGGGTTACCCCTATCTCTGGATCTGTAAAGATTTAATTACCTGCAAATGCTCGCATTCCAAGCATTGTCTGGCATCTTTGAGTTTGTCTATATATATGTTTCTGGAACAGACCTCTTCATTCACCTGAGGAAGGGCCTCACGGTAGCATGGTGGTTAGCATCAATGCTTCACAGCTCCAGGGTCCCAGGTTCGATTCCCGGCTGGGTCACTGTCTGTGTGGAGTCTGCACGTCCTCCCTGTGTGTGCGTGGGTTTCCTCCGGGTGCTCCGGTTTCCTCCCACAGTCCAAAGATGTGCGGGTTAGGTGGATTGGCCATGCTAAATTGCCCGTAGTGTAAGGTTAATGGGGGGATTGTTGGGTTACGGGTATACGGGTTACGTGGGTTTAAAGTAGGGTGATCATTGCTCGGCACAACATCGAGGGCCGAAGGGCCTGTTCTGTGCTGTACTGTTCTATGTTCTATGCTCTGAAAGCTAGTGTTTGAAACAAACCTGTTGGACTTTAACCTGGTCTTGTAAGACTTTTACTGTGCTCACCCCAGTCCAATGCCGGCATCTCCACATCACTGAAAGTTTGGTCACGAGTGGCAGAATGAAGAAACAAAAAGTCAGCTAGAGTCAAAGGAACAGGAGTGGACACGGCGGCACAGTGGTTAGCACTATTGCCTCAAAGTTCCAGGGTCCCAGGTTCAATTCCGGCCTCTGGTGACTGTCTGTGTGGAGGTTGCATTTTTTCCCGTGCCTGTGTGGGTTTCCTCCGGGTGCTCCGGTTTCCTCCCACAGTTCAAAGATGTGCAGGTTAGGTGGATTGGCCATGATAAATTGCCCTTAGTGTCCAAAAGGTTAGGTGGGGTTTCTGGGTCATGGGGATAGGGTGGAGGAGTGGGTTAAAGTAGGTACTCTTTCCAAGGGCCGATGAAGACTCGATGGGCCGAATGGCCTCCTTTTGCACTGTAACTTCTATGAAAAACTGATGATGCATACTGAGATACAGGTCACATAGGTGAGAAGGGGAAGATTGTGGAGAGATTGGTAAACATACTGTAGCTCTGTTTACTTGCTATAAATATGGCGGTTAATAAGGTCGCCTTTCTTAATCCTAATTATGAATATGCTTTCAGAGTCGCCAGATATCTCTCGATATCGCCACAAGGTTCAACCCGAATACCGATCAAAGAGCCAATACACCAGTTAGTTAGTTCAAAGTCAATACTACCTTATTTACACAGTAAGATCTGCTCATGCACAGTAATACTACAGGCTAAACTATCACTAACACCTATGCTTAACTTCGGGTGCCCACTTAGGTCAGAGGAACAATGGTCGCTTTTCGGATCTGAGGCTGTTGGATTCGAAGAGGTAACAGGAGTACAGCTAAGGTCGTCCGTCTGGTAGTGAGCGTTGACCTTGAACTTACTTGCTTCTGGTGATGCTGGTGGAAGGGTCTCTCTGCTTGAAAGCCAAATTCAAGGGAGCGAACCTTTGTCGGGGGTTCCTTCTTCTACCTGGAGGGGCTTTGTGCGCTTTTAGGTGAGCCTTAAACTTGGTCCCAATTAATTGGGCAGCTTCTTGATCATTGTCATCGATCTAAACCAATAAAGGGGTGGGTGCCTTGATGGCTGGGCGTGTCCTAGGTGGCCATTAGCCTTGATTTGTTTGTGCCGGGCAGTCTGGAACAGTATCAGCTACCTGAGAATTAGTTCTTTGTTCCTCGGAGATGGGCCATCGATATGTAAATCGACCCAGAGTTTCAATTCCGTCTGCAAAATGCCTTCCAAATATACATTCAGGCTCTGTGCCTGCTTGTTGCTTAGTATTTCCCCTTAGGCCCTGCGAGTGTCCATTTTGTATACTGAAAGCGGCCATCCCAGATGGCTGCAATACACAGAAGTTAGCACTCGCTCAATGAAACCTTCCTGTTAATTCATTTTGGATTTACCCCAACATAAAAAACACAATGAGGAACGTTTTAATACCAAAGTTCATACAACATGCATGACGGCCTTATTGTTTCACAGCGCCAGGGACCCGGGTTCGATTCCTGGCTTGGGTCACTGTCTGTGCGGAGTCTGCATGTTCTCACTGTATCTGGGAGGCTCATTGACACTGGTCTCCCAAATCCCTCACCCCACCCATGGGCAGTGCCACCCCGCCACAGATATGGGCATTACCCCACCTACCGCAAATGAGGATACTCCACTCTGGGGTCACTGAGCGCCCCCTTTTTCTGGTCCCCTATGCCTCCTTTGAGGCCCCCCTCCCTTTTCAGTACCTCCCTTTCACCCCTAGCCTTTATGAGGCCCCTGCATTGTATTGTATTGGATTGGATTGGATTTGTTTATGATCACATGTACCGAGGTATTGTTCTGCATATTGTTCTGTGTACAGTCCTGATAGATCATTGCATACATGAAAAAAAAACATCGGGCATACATAAATACACAATGTTTACATAGACACAGGCATCGGGTGAAGCATACAGGAGTACAGTACTACTCAGCAGAGAAGATGTGTGAAGAGATCAGGTCAGTCCATAAGAGGGTCATTCAGGAGTCTGGTAACAGCGGCGAAAAGCTGTTTTTGAATATGTTCATGTGTGTTCTCAGACATTTGTATCTCCTGCCCGATGGAAGAAGTTGGACGAGTGAGTAAGACGGGTGGGAGGGGTCTTTGATTATGCTACCCGCTTTCCCCAGGCAGCGGGAGGTGTAGATGGAGTCAATGGATGGGAGGCGGGTTTGTGTGATGGACGGTGTGTTCATGACTCTTAGTTTCTTACGGTCTTAGGCCGAGCAGTTACCATACCAGGCGTGATGCAGCCAGATAGGATGCTTTCTGTGGTGCATCTGTAAGAGTCAATGCGAACATGCTGAATTTCCTAAGTTTCAGGCGAAAGTATAGGGGCTGTTGTGCTTTCTTAGTCGTAACGTGGATGTGGGTGGACCAGGGCAGACTGTTGGTGATGTGCACCCCAACGAATTTAAAGCTGTCAACCATCTTCACCATGGCACTATTAATACAGATAGGAGTGTGCACAATACTTTGCTTCCTGAAGTCAATGATCAGCTCTTTAGTTTTGCTGTCATACACCCACTCTTCATATCCATCCTCACACCTCTTTTCATGGTCATGACCCCCTCAGGCCCTGACAGGGTTCAACTGGTACCTGGGCAAACTAGCAATGCCAACCTGTCACCTAGCACCCAGATGGCACTGCCATGGTGCCAGGGGGAATGCCAGGGTACTGCTTTGCCCAGCCATCCAGGGGACTTCAATGGCTTATCGAGACCCCCAAGTGGCCATCACAACTGGTCTCTGCTTGTGGATACCACTATTAATCGGCACCCAGTTGAGGCCTCGCCAGTGCGGCCGGTGACTCCTGGGTGAATGTGGCATTGGCATTTTTAAATTAACCATCTGGATCATGCCCAGTGAGGGAAAATCACTGATTTGTGACAGTATCTATTCGAACTGTGTTGGAATGTCATTTTACGAATTTTTAATGAACAAATTAATTTGTTGGTGGAAAATTTGACTTCTCCTTCTTAACGATATAATCCTCCTAGAGTGTCTCTCTCTGGGGAGGAGGAATTGAGGTGATAGGGTGCTGTGGCAGTGGCTAAAGCTACCTGATAGAGGTGGCAGGACTTTGTTCCCATGGGTCAATATTTATCCCTGAGCTTATCCATTGAGGGTTTTAGGTAAAGTTCTTAAAGTCCATCCCTCATTAGCTGAAGAAACAGGTAAACTGGACCTCCAGCCGGCAGACCACAGCTCCTACTATTCTAGTTGCACTGTTTTTCCTCATTCCTGCTGCATTCCTTACTAACTTTCCTTGTCACAATCACTAACTGATGATCACAACGCGGACATATCTGTGTTGCTGCTTACTATTGTATGAATGGATGGCAAGACGTTGAAAGAATACGTCGGACCAATCGAATGGCAGAAGCTGAGTGCACGAGGTCCTGCGATATGCAAAAGTATTTTTTCTTTTACGAAAAAGAAAGGTCATTAGTCTCCATAAACCCATCCCTTTTTGGAAGATCAACCCTAGCTACTCACTTTTTCACCTTATCATCTTTAAATTGTCCACTTTGATAGCAATCTCTGATAAATTATTTGGCAAGTCTACCTTTTTATTTCCTTGTGTGCTAAACTAGGTGGAAGTATTTGACGCACTTGCATATTGTTAGATCTTACAACCTAAGAGCAACTTTGTGTCTTACCCCACCTTAAACTTGTACATAATGGGCGGGATTCTCCGACCCCCCGTTGGGTCGGAGAATCGGCGGGGGGCAGTGTGAATCTTGCCCTGCCGCTCCGACGCAGGCCGCCGTGTTCTCTGCCGCCGGTTTTTGGGCAGGGTGGGAATCGCGCCGCGACGGTCGGGGGGCCATTGGCAGTGCCCCCCCCCCCCCCAGCAATTCTCCGGGCCCCGATGGGCCGAGCGGCCACACGTTTTCGGACAGTCCCGCCAGCATGAAATGGACAAGGTCCATACCGGCGGGACCTGGCTTGGGGGGCGGCCTACGGCATCCTCAGCCCACCAATCGGCGGGCCTGTGCCATGGGGGGCATTCTTTCCCTCTGCGTCGGCCTGTGTAAGGCTCCGCGATGGCCGGCGTGGAGAAGAATGCCCTGCGCATGTGCAGGAATCACGGCAGCAGTTCTGCACATGCGGCAGAACACGCTGGCGCTCCTGCGCATGTGCCAACTTGCGCCGGCCGGCGGAGGCCCTTCGGTGCCGGTTGGCGCGGCGCCAACCACTCCAGCGCTGGCCCAGCCCCCGGAAGTGGGCGGCCCGATGCCGGTGTGGTTCATGCCACTCTTTGGCGCCAGTACGGCCCGCCCCGCCGATTGCGGGAGAATCCCGCCCAATATCTCTGACATAAGACTTAAATTTCTCTACTTCATGAAAATCACTTGTAATCTAAATTTAACTCATGTTTGTAGTGTAGTGAATTGTTCCTGCTTATTTTCCGATTATAATTGCAGCAACTTTAGTTTCCATTGTACTATGTTGCTTATCAGAGAAGTACTGTGTGCGAATTAACACATTGAGATAAAGGACACAATGGACATTGTATTACGTGAGTCATATAGGAACATTGGTGTGAAATATTGCTTCAGCTTTTACTTGCCAGCTCTTTGGAATTATAGTCCATTAAGTTTTGCTAGGAAGTAGAACATTATTTCCGACACGGGCTAGCACATTACAAATGGGGATCATATCATCATGATGTATTGATCGCCAATCAGGCTCTCCGAGTTATTAAAAGTCACTAGTCTAAACTGCTCCTTTGGCACAGAACAAGGAGCAGGGAGAACATAGCAAAGGGAGAGTGATTGCCTTAATATCAAGGCCGCAATTTTACCAAGTGCGGCATCAAAGGAGCTCGAGCAAAACTGGAGTTAATGGGAATCAGGAGAAAAACTCTCTGCTGGTTGAAGGCATATCTGGCACAAAGGGTTTAGTTTCTGGTTAATAGTTGTTGGTTGTTGGAGGTCAGTGGCCTCAGCTCCAGGATATCACTGCAGGAGTTATTTAGCGGAATGTCCTAGGCCAAACCATCTTCAGATGCTTCAGCAATGGCCTTCCTTCGTCATAAGGTCAGAAGGTGTTCATTGACAATTGCACAATGTTCAGCACCATTCGCAACTCCCTCGAAACCGAAGCAGTGAATGTCCGAATGCAATAAAACCTGGACAATACCCAGGCTTGGGCTGATAAGTGACAAATAACATTTGCGCCACATAAGTGCCAGACAATGACCATCTCCAAAAAGGGAGAATCGAACCATCACCCCTTGCCATGGTCATCACTGAATTCCCCATGATTAACATCGTGGGGTTTACTATTAACCAGAAACGAAACTGTAATATAAATAAAATGGCTACAAGAGCAGGTCAGAGGTGATTAATTTACCGCTTCACTCCCCAACGTCTGTCCACAATCTACAAGGCAAAAGTCAGGAGTGTGATGGAATACTTTTTCACTTGCCTGGATGAGTGCAGCTCCAACAACTGTCAATAAGCTCAACACCATCCAAGACAAAGCAACCCACTTGATTGGCATCCCATCCACCAACATTCACTCCCTCTAGCACCGACACACAGGGGCAGTGTAACATCTACAAGACGCATTGCAGCAACTCAGCAAGGATCCTGAGACAGCACCTTCCAAACCCACGACCAGTACCATCTAGAAGGACAGACACGACAGACACATGGGAACACCATCATCTGGAAATTTCCCTCCAAGCCACTCAACAAACTGACTTGGAAATACATTGCCGTTCCTTCACTCGCTGGTTAAAATCCTGAAATCCCTCCCAACGGCACAGTTGGTGTACCTACAACTCAGGGACTTCCAACGGTTTAAGAAGGCAGCTCACCAACACCCCAACCTCAGCACCCAACCACCCCCACCCCACCACCCCATCTCCCCCACACCACCACACCAGCCCATCCCCACCTCCCCCACACCACCACACCAGCCCATCCCCACCACCCCACTACCCCACCTCCCACACACCACCACACCAGTCCAACCCCATCACACCACCTCCCCCACACCATACCACCACCCAAACACCACTCCACCTCCCCCACACCACCACCCAAACACCACTCCACCAGCCCCACACCACCTCACTACACCACCTCCCCCACACCATCCCAACCCCACCACTATACCACCCCACACAACCCCACCTCCCCCACACCACCACCCAAACACCACTCCACCAGCCCACACCACCTCACGAAACCACCTCCTCCGCACCATCCCAACCCCACCACTATACCTCCCCCACACAACCCCACCTCCCCCACACCACCACCCAAACGCCACACCACCTCCCCCACACCACCACCCAAACACCACTCCACCTCCCCCACACCCCACCACCTCCCCACACCACCCCACCACCCAAACACCACCCCACCTCCCCCACACCCCACCACCTCCCCACACCACCCCACCACCCAAACACCACACCACCTCCCCCACACCACCACCCAAACACCACCCCACCTCCCCCACCCCACCACCCAAACACCACACCACCTCCCCCACACCACCACACCAGCCCAACCCCACCACCCCACCACCCAAACACCACTCCACCAGCCCCACACCACCTCACTACACCACCTCCCCCACATCATCCCAACCCCAACACTATACCTCCCCCACACAACCCCACCTCCCCCACACCACCACCCAAACACCACCTCACCTCCCCCACACCACACCAGCCCATCCCCACCTCCCCCACACCATCCCAACCCCACCACCCCACCTCCCCACACCACCCCACCTCCCCACACCACACCACCTCCCCCACACCCCACCACCTCCCCACACCACCACCCAAACACCACCTCACCTCCCCCACACCACACCAGCCCATCCCCACCTCCCCCACACCATCCCAACCCCACCACCCCACCTCCCCACACCACACTACCTCCCCCACACCATCCCAACCCCACCACCCCATCTCCCCACACCACACCACCTCCCACACCACCACCCAAACACCACCTCACCTCCCCCACACCACACCAGCCCATCCCCACCTCCCCCACACCATCCCAACCCCACCACCCACCTCCCCACACCACCACCCCACCTCCCCCACACCACACCAGCCCATCTCCACCTCCCCCACACCATCCCAACCCCACCACCCCATCTCCCCACACCACACCACCACCCAAACACCACCTCACCTCCCCCACACCACACCAGCCCATCCCCACCTCCCCCACACCATCCCAACCCCACCACCCCACCTCCCCACACCACCACCCAAACACCACCCCACCTCCCCCACACCACACCAGCCCATCTCCACCTCCCCCACACCATCCCAACCCCACCACCCCATGCCCCACACCACACCACCTCCCCACACCACCACCCAAACACCACTCCACCAGCCCCACACCACCTCACTACACCACCTCCCCCACACCATCCCAACCCCACCACCGCACCTCCCCACACAACCCCACCTCCCCCACACCACCACCCAAACACCACCTCACCTCCCCCACACCACACCAGCCCATCCCCACCTCCCCCACACCATCCCAACCCCACCACCCCACCTCCCCACACCACACCACCTCCCCCACACCATCCCAACCCCACCACCCCACCTCCCCACACCACACCACCTCCCCCACACCCCACCACCTCCCCACACCACCACCCAAACACCACCTCACCTCCCCCACACCACACCAGCCCATCCCCACCTCCCCCACACCATCCCAACCCCACCACCCCCACACCATCCCAACCCCACCACCCCACACCACACTACCTCCCCCACACCATCCCAACCCCACCACCCCATCTCCCCACACCACACCACCTCCCACACCACCCCCCAAACACCACCTCACCTCCCCCACACCACACCAGCCCATCCCCACCTCCCCCACACCATCCCAACCCCACCACCCCACCTCCCCACACCACACCACCTCCCCCACACCATCCCAACCCCACCACCCCACCTCCCCACACCACACCACCTCCCCAACACCCCACCACCTCCCCCCACCACCACCCAAACACCACCTCACCTCCCCCACACCACACCAGCCCATCCCCACCTCCCCCACACCATCCCAACCCCACCACCCCACCTCCCCACACCACACTACCTCCCCCACACCATCCCAACCCCACCACCCCATCTCCCCACACCACACCACCTCCCACACCACCACCCAAACACCACCTCACCTCCCCCACACCACACCAGCCCATCCCCACCTCCCCCACACCATCCCAACCCCACCACCCCACCTCCCCACACACCACCTCCCCCACACCATCCCAACCCCACCACCCCACCTCCCCACACCACACCACCTCCCCCACACCCCACCACCTCCCCACACCACCACCCAAACACCACCTCACCTCCCCCACACCACACCAGCCCATCCCCACCTCCCCCACACCATCCCAACCCCACCACCCCACCTCCCCACACCACACTACCTCCCCCACACCATCCCAACCCCACCACCCCATCTCCCCACACCACACCACCTCCCACACCACCACCCAAACACCACCTCACCTCCCCCACACCACACCAGCCCATCCCCACCTCCCCCACACCATCCCAACCCCACCACCCCACCTCCCCACACCACCACCCCACCTCCCCCACACCACACCAGCCCATCTCCACCTCCCCCACACCATCCCAACCCCACCACCCCATCTCCCCACACCACACCACCACCCAAACACCACCTCACCTCCACCACACCACACCAGCCCATCCCCACCTCCCCCACACCATCCCAACCCCACCACCCCACCTCCCCACACCACCACCCAAACACCACCCCACCTCCCCAACACCACACCAGCCCATCTCCACCTCCCCCACACCATCCCAACCCCACCACCCCATCTCCCCACACCACACCACCTCCCCACACCACCACCCAAACACCACTCCACCAGCCCCACACCACCTCCCCCACACCATCCCAACCCCACCACCGCACCTCCCCACACCACACCACCACCCAAACACCACCTCACCTCCCCCACACCACACCAGCCCATCCCCACCTCCCCCACACCACCACACCAGCCCAACCCCATCACCCCACCTCCCCCACACCATACCACCACCCAAACACCACTCCACCTCCCCCACACCACCTCACTACATCACCTCCCCCACACCCCACCACCTCCCCCACACCACCACCCAAACACCACGCCACCTTCCCCACCCCACCTCACCTCCCCCGCACCCCACTGCCTCCCCACACCACACCACCACCCCCCTCCTCACACCAGCCCAACCTTACCACCCCACCTCCTCCACACCACCACCCAAACACCACCCCACTACCTCCACACCTCCTCATCACCCCACCTGCCCAACACAACCCCACCACACCACCACCCCCACACCACCCCACCTCCCCCACCACCACAACCCAACCTCCCCCACCACTGCCTCACCACTACCCCACCCCACGATCCAAGAAGACATGTGTCATGTCTTGTGCCTTGCAGGATCACCTGGTGATGTGGCGGGTCCTTTTGGTGTCCCCTACTTCCAACCACAACCCCAGGACATGCCAGCGATGAGGCGACACCAGACAGTGACACGAGCCCCCAGATGCCAGCCCACGACACCCCGGAACACCAATCCGAGGACGACACTGATTTCCCGTCACAGCTGTCTCCAACACCCTCCCCCATCCCAGAGACACTCACCTCGGTTGGGAATGTTAGTGAAGAGGCTCCTGGGGAGGAGGAGGTGATGGGCCCGTGCAGGTGAACCCCTGCAGGGAGGTGCCATAATACCACAGCGCCTTGGACCCCTCCCCCTCCTGTCCATGGTGCATCCGATGGGCAGCTGGCACAACAGGGTGGCACCACGCCACCTGGTATACCCGAGAGACTGCTGGGCAATCCATGCCCGGTTGCTCCAGAGGATAGCCGCCAAAGGGACTCAGGTCACATGGCAGAAATCCCAGCAGGCCCCCTCCACCCCCGATGTACTGCCTGGGGATCCAACTAGATGTAACGTTAGGGCCCATAAGGCCAAACGGTTAGACACCGGTTAAGTTGGCACACGATAGCTTTAAGGGCAAGGGGGACTTTGGAGGTGCATACGGGCCAAGGCCCACAGGTCAGCCACCGTGCACTGCCCCAGTATCCGGCCCCACCCCCAACCTGCTCCACCCCTAGCCCCCCACACCCCATCCCAACCTCCGTCACCCCAAGGGTTTGGTGGAATCGTGTGACGGAATGGCCAGCTCGCATGCAGGGATCACACAGGTGGAAGGTGGAAAGTGCTACCGGTCAGAAGTCAGACATTGTCAAACGGTGCAGAGCATCAGAGTTCACCACAGAGCGGGTTGTCATCATCCTCCATCCCATGGACAAGACTCGCTGTTACTGCCAACCCAGGGGCCTGCACTCCACAGGTTGATAGGAATCCCGGATGGGGTTGGGGCCGAGTGGGATTGAGGGATGTTATTGCAGAGTGGGAGGCCATGTCAGGGAGTGGTCGTCTGGGGGTGGGGGGCCTTGTGGGGGTGGGACGGGATGTTTGTGCCGTGTTAACCAGGCCCCCTAATGGTGAACCTGGCGGCGATTAGTGCGTCTCATGCACGCCGACCCTGGCGAACATGTTGTGTGGCCTCCCGTGCCTCCCCAGGCTTCTAATGGGCTCCCCTGCAACCGCTTCTCCAGCATGTTGCCCCTCTACTGCCCAATTTTGTGGAGGATGCTGTAGGCCACCACAATGCAGGCGACCCTCCTAGTGCTATACTGGAGGGGCCCTCCAGAGCAGTCCAAGTACCTGATCCAGATCTTCAGGACGCCGATGAACTGCTTGATCACAGCCCTGGTCACGACATGGGCGTCTTTGTATTGGGTCTCAGTGTTGGTCTGTGGCCTCCGGATAAGCATCAACAGCCATGACCGCAGCGGATAGCCCCTGTCACCCAGGAGCCAACCTTTCACCCGGGGGAGGGCCTCGAAAGTGTCAGGAACCATGGAGTGTGCCAGGATGAAGGTGTTGTGTACACTGCCCAGGTATCGTGCGCAGATATGCATGGCGTGGTCACATACAAACTGCATGTTCAAGGAGTGGAACCCCCTTCGGTTCATGAAGACCCCCCTCATGCGCAGGTGTTCATTGGGGGACTTGCATCCCATTGATCATCCCCTGCTTCTGGGGCATCCCGGTGATGTAGGCGACCTCGCTGCCCGGGCAACCTGGTGGGCCCGGTCCACATTGAACCTGATATATTGTGCTGAACCGGCATACAGGGCCTCCATGATGGCTTGGATACATCTGTTCTCTGAGGCCTACAAGATCCCAGACAAATCCCCACTCGGTGCATGGAAGGACCCAGTAATGAAAAGGTTCAGGGCGACTGTCACCTTGACAACCATTGGAGCGGGTGTCTGCCCCCCTCCCATACCTCCAGGTGTGCCATGATCCGGCAGATATGCCGTATGGTCCCCCTGCTCAGCCGGAGTCTTCAACATCACACCCGATCCGCAGGTCCTCAAATGACAGGCGTTGCCAATACACATGAACCCTAATGCAGTGCCTCCTTCCCATCTGGGGCTAGTTTAGCTCACTGAACTAAATTGCTGGCTTTTAAAGCAGACCAAGCAGGCCAGCAGCACGGTTCAATTCCCGTACCAGCCTCCCTGGACATGTGCCGGAATGTGGCAACTAGGGGCTTTTCACAGTAACTTAATTGAAGCCTACTCGTGACAATAAGCAATTTTCATTTTTTCTTTTCATCTCTTCCTCGGCCTGTTGGGCGGCTGGCTCCTGTTCCTCTGGGGCAGGCTCCATAGTTTCAGGGTCCTCACTGAGCAGCTCCTGTCGTATAACCTCAGTGTTTCCCCCAGGGCTGTGGAGGCCAGGATGAAGGTAACCATTCCTGGTTGCATTCCGAATTCCATTGTCTGCAGGGGGTGAAAGGCAGACATGTTAGCATGGTTTGAACCCCTGTGATGTGACCATCAATTCACAAGACACGTGGTTGGAAGATGAACAGTGGTTTTAATAATCTTACAACTGAGCCTGCCTGCGACGAGATGGACTGACAGCAGGCTCACAACTGCAGATCTTTATACTTCCGGTTAGTGGGAGGAGCCATGGGCGGAACCATGGGCGGAGCCAAGAGTGGAGCCCAGTACAAACTCCTCATCTCCCCCTATGGGCAGAACCGCGCAACAGCTCGTATACCGAGCTTACATAGACACAACACGGACAATATAACACAGTGTGAATTACTAGGATTGTGATTCACCACATTCACCCCCTGTAAATAAATCAAGTCCGGCGGGGGTGATGGGTCTACAAATTGAGTCGGTCCGGCGGTCGAGTCGTCCTCTGAGATCGATGAAGCGCCGGGGTTGCAGCCTCTTCTGGTGGCTGGGTGGTGGCAGTTGGTGAGGGTACGATGGCGGACTCCGGGGGTGATTCGGTCTGACCTTCGTACCCGACTGGTTCGACTGGTGACGGGGAGCGCCGGAAACCCATAGGCACGGGGGTGCGGAGCACGGGCAGTGAACCTGAGGCGTGGGGGCGCAGGGCGCTGGGGGTTGGGTGGGGTGTAGTGTGAGGGGTACCTCGGCGGTAGTGGTAGTGGAGTTGAATCCTGCAGGCGCCAGGTCCCGGAGGAAAACAGTGTCCTGACGGCCGTCAGGGTATTCGATGAACGCGTCTTGGGGGTTTGAGTGGAGTAGGAGCACTCTCTCAACGTGTGGGTCAGTTTTGTGTGCCCGGACGTGCTTCCGGAGGAGAACCGGGCCCGGTGTCTTCAACCATGCTGGGTGTGAAACCCCAGTTTCCAGGTAGTGCCCCTGGAAAAAACAAATAGCCGTTCGTGAGCCGTCTGGTTGGTGGCTGTGCATAGGAGGGACCTAATAGCATGAAGCGCGTCGGGGAGGACCTCCTGCCAATGGGAGGTCGGGAGATTCCTGGACCGGAGGGTCAGTAGGACCGTCTTCCAGACCGTCGCGTTCTCCCTCTCCACCTGCCCGTTCCCCCTGGGGTTGTAGCTGGTAGTCCTGCTCGAGGCGATGCCCTTGTCGAGCAGGTACTGACGCAGCTCTTCGCTCATTAAGGACGAACCCCTGTCGCTGTGTACGTAGCTGGGGAAACTAAACAGGGTGAAGATGCTGCGCAGGGCCCTAATGACTGTGTGGGAGGTCATATCGGGGCACGGGATAGCAAAGGGGAAGCAGGACAATTCATCTATGACATTTAGGAAGTACACATTCAGATTGGTCGAGGGGAGTGGCCCTTTGAAATCGATGCTCAGGCGTTCAAAGGGCCGGGAGGCCTTTACCAGGTGGGCCCTGTCTGGTCTATAGAAGTGCGGTTTGCACTCCGCGCAGATCGGGCAATCCCTGGTGATGGCTTTTACCTCCTCGGTGGAGAAAGGCAGATTTCGGGCTTTGACGTAGTGGGCGAGCCGGGTGACCCCCGGGTGGAAGAGGTCATTGTGGATAGCTTTCAGGCGGTCGTCTTGTGCGCTGGCGCACGTGCCGCGGGACAGGGCATCTGGGGGCTCGTTGAGCTTCCCCGGTCGGTACATGATATCGTACTTGTAGGTGGAGAGTTCGATCCTATCGTTTTTAATTTTGCCCCTTTGCGAGTTGTCAAACATAAAGGCAACCGATCATTGGTCGGTGATGAGGGTGAACCTCCTACCTGCGAGGTAGTGCCTCCAGTGACGTATAGCTTCCACGATGGCTTGTGCTTCCTTTTCGACCGAGGAGTGTTGAACTTCCGAAGCGGAGAGGGTTCGGGAGAAAAAGGCGACTGGTCTCCCTGCCTGATTTAGTGTGGCTGCAAGAGCGACCTCTGAGGCGTCGCTCTCCACCTGAAAAGGGACGGATTCATCCACCGACCGCATGGCCGCTTTGGCGATGTCCTCCTTGATGCAGGCGAAGGCCTGGCGAGCCTCATCTGATAGAGGAAAGAGAGTGGCCTTAAATAGTGGGCGGGCTTTGTCCGCATACTGAGGGACCCACTGGGCATAATATGAGAAAAATCCCAGGCACCTTTTGAGGGCCCTGGGACAATGAGGGAGAGGGAGTTGTAAGAGGGGGCGCATACGGTCCGGGTCGGGGCCCAGGATTCCGTTTTCCACGACATAGCCAAGGATGGCTAGCCTGGTCGTGCGGAAAACGCATTTCTCCGTGTTATACGTGAGGTTGAGTTTCTGGGCAGTCTGGAGAAATCGATGGAGGTTAGCGCCGTGGTCCTGCTGATCATGGCCGCAGATAGTGACATTGTCCAAGTACGGAAACGTGGCCCGCAGCCCGCAGCCCGTACTGGTCCACCATTCGGTCCAATGCTCGTTGAAACACCGAGACCCCATTCGTGATGCCAAAGGGAACCCGGAGGAAGTGGAAGAGGCGGCCGTCGGCCTCGAACGCCGTGTAATGGCGGTCCTCTGGGCGGATTGGGAGCTGGTGGTATGCAGACTTCAGATCCACCGTGGAGAAAATGCAATAATGGCCGATCTGATTCACCATGTCTGCAATCCTGGGGAGGGGGTACGCATCGAGAAGCTTGAACCGATTAATGGTCTGGCTATAGGCCACTACTATTCGGAATTTTTCCCCGGTCTTGACGACCACCACCTGAGCTCTCCAGTGGCTATTATTGGCCTCTATGACCCCCTCACGTAGAAGCCTATGGACCTCGGTTCTGATAAACACCCTGTCCTGCCGGCTGTACCGCCTGCTGCGAGTGGCTACGGGTGTGCAGTCCGGCGTGAGATTGGCAAAGAGAGGAGGGGGGTCGATTTTTAGCGTTGCTAGACTGCAGATAGTGAGTGGGGGTAGGTGCCCGCTGAAGCTGAGTGTGAGGCTTTTGAGGTTGCACTGGAAGTCGAGTCCCAGTATGAGTGAGGCGCAGAGTTCGGGGAGTAGTTGGAAGTTTGAGTAACTAGTGCCCTTCATCTCCCCCTATGGGCAGAGCCGCGCAACTGCTCGTATACCGAGCTTACATAGACACAACACATACAATATAACACAGTGTGAATTACTAGGATTGTGATTCACCACACCCTGTGATGAACCAAGATCCAACGGGCTACATGGTGGCCCCGGCTTGTCCTGCAGGCCAGCCCTCACATGTCCCCCTTTCAGCCATTCCTCTCCCATCCCCACCTCCACCCTGGCTGTTCCCCCGGCACTCTGCCCTCCCCAAGCACACCTGGCCCTGTGGGGGCCTCTGGCTCTGGTACCCGTCCATGCCAGCAGGGATTCCGCCGGCTGGCACTACCCATGCCAGCAGTATGCTCTGCGGCCCCCAGCAAGCGCTCTGCTCTAGGTGCTACTGTGGGATTTGCCCTTGGGTGGGTTGCATAATTCCCTGTCGACAGGTGGTGCCCGGTTGTGGGTGGGGGTTTGGTAGGGTGGAAGTGAGTTGGAGGGAAGGGTTGGGGGTGGGGGTTGGAGGGGAGGAGTTGGGTTGGAGGGGGGGATGGGGTGGGGGTATCGTCCCAGTTTCTTAAAAAAAAAATTTAGATTCACCAATCCTTTTTTTTCCAATTAAGGGACCAATCCACCTACCCTGAACATCTTTGTGTTGTGGGGGTGAAACCTGTGCAGACATGGGGAGAATGTGTAAACTCCACACGGACAGTGACCCAGGGCCGGGATCGAATCCGGGTCCTCGGCGGTATCTTCCCATTCTCAACTTTGATTCTTAGCTTTTATCTCTGTTGGAACCTTGGAGTTTAATAGGTTGTTAGCTTTAGCTTAGTAGTTACATCAATGGCTCTGAAGTGGAGATGATCGATAGCTTTAAGTTCCGGGGGGCCACCATCACCAACAGTCTGTTCTGGTCCACTCACGTTGATGCAACAGTCAAGAAAGCCCATCAACATCTCTACTTCCTACAGAAGAAACTGGGCATGTCTGCATCGACTCTCACAAACTTCTGCAGGAGTGCGATAGAGAGCATCCTATCTGGCTGCATCACAGCCTGGTATGGCAACTGCTTGGCCCAAGATCGCAAGAAACTGCAGAGTGTGGTGAACTTAGCCCAATGCATCACACAAGCTTGCCACCCTCCCATTGATTCTGTCTACACCTCCCACTACTTCAGGAAGGCAGACAGCATTGTCATAGACCCCTCACACCCAGGCTTTGCCCTCTTCCAGACCCTTCCATCAGGCAGAAGATACAGAAGTCTGAAGACCCACACTTCCAGACATAGGAACAATTTCTTCCCCAAAGCTGCTAGACTCCTCAACGACTTTCCCTTGGACTGATCTATTCACTGTAAGATACAATTCACGACACCCTATCCAGCTCTTCCTCATGTATTTGCTTTGTTTGGCCCTTGTTTCACACTAACCAATCACTGTTTGTCAATGTACCATTTGTCAATGTACTCTGTCAATTATTCTTTTTGTCTACTCTGTACGTACTGTGAACATTCCCTTGGCCGCAGAAACATACTTTTCACTGTACTTCGGTACATGTGGCAATCAATCAATCAATCAATCAAGCACCTTTGTCCATTATATTAAAACAAATCATTTTGGAAAGTAGCCAGGATCTTTCATGTCTTCTTGGCATGACATTACGTACTGCCAAAAGCGGCAAAAGAATCTCTGTGTTGGAAATTTGTCAGTTCAAGTGCCGACTTAGTGTGTGATCTGGTTGAACAATTCAGTGCAGAACTGAGGGAGCGCTGCACCGTCAGAGGCACCGTCTTTCAGATGAGCCATTAAAACAGAGACTTCCTTCTCAAGTGGATGTAAAAGTTCCAATTCAAAACTTAGAGGAGTTTATCCTGGTGTCCTGGCCAATATCTCTTGACCAACAGCGCTAAAACAGATGATTTGCCCATTACCTCTTTGTAGGACTTTGTGGTGTGTAGATTTCCTGCCATCATTCCTTCCATCACACCAGTGATTTCACTTCACTTTACTAGGCTGTAAAGTGCTTTAGGTTGTCCCAAGGTTGCGAAAGGCACTAAA